>NC_042959.1:731809-959309 GCF_901001165.1 Salmo trutta
TACTACAGTACTACTACTACTACAGTACTACTACTATAGTACTACAGTACTACTACTATAGTACTACAGTACTACTACAGTACTACTACAGTACTACTACTACTACAGTAATACTACTATAGTACTACAGTACTACTACTATACTGCTACAGTACTACTAGTACTACAGTACTACAGTCAGTTATGGAGTAAGCGTTTTGAGTAATAACAAGTATTTACTCAGTAGCTGTCTGATTGATCCAGGTACTGGGGAATAGTTGGGGGTCCAGTCCTGTCTGTGTGGCTGGATCTAGACGGCTCGCTGGCAGAAAACGGAGCCCTGCAGGTCATCCCAGGTACTGTAGCTCCCCTGACCACCTAAAACTCACCAAATCATTTCGTTTCCAGAAACGGCCAGGTCAGTTCTAATTGGTGCCACAGCTAGATAAATAAATACTTAAATGTCTCCTCAAAATATTTATCTGCATTTAGCCAGGTTCAGTTCATGTTCTGAAAACCTCTTCCTGTCATTCTAGCATTACATGACTGCAGTAAATGACTGTAATAAGATGTCCTTTCATAGTCAAACTGAAGACTAGAGTCTGTGTGGTTAGTAAAGTGTTCCCTGCCCTCTCCTCCCCCTCATCCTCTCTCCTCTCCTCCCCTTCTCTCTCCTCTCCTCCCCTTCTCTCTCCTCTCCTCCCCTGTCCTCCCCTCTCTTCTCCCCCTCTCCTCTCTCCTTCCCCTGCTCCACCCCTCTCCTCTCTTCTCTCCTCCCCCCCCTTCCTCCTCCAGGCAGCCACGGCTCGGACCTGCTGCCCCACCACCTTTCCTCCCGCCCAGGCAACATGCTGTCAGTCAACCAGGAGATCCCTGAGGAGCTGGTGCAAACGGACAGCGCTCTACTCTGCCCCCTGCTGGCTGGGCAGATGTCTGTAAGTCACACCGCCCCCCTACTGGGGTTTTTTATTTTTATAAATAACAAAAAGTCAGCAAACATGAATCCAGATACAGGATACAGGGCCTTCAGAAAGAATTCATTCCCCTTGATTTACTCCGCATTTTGTTGTGTTACAGCCCGAACTCAAAATGATATCCCATAAGGCATGTTCATGTGTGGGGGTACAGAGATGAGGTAGTCATTCAAAATGTATATTAAACACTATTATCGCGGCCTCCCGAGTGGCGCAGCGGTCTAAGGCACTACAGCCTGGGGTTCGATCCCATGGTGTGTCATTACCGGGCATGACCGGGAGTCCCATAGGGCGGCGCACATTTGGCCCAGTGTGGTCCGGGTTAAGGGAGGGTTTGGCCAGGGGAGGCTTTACTTAGCTCATCGCGCTCTAGCGACACCTTGTGGTGGGCCGGGCGCCTGCAGGCTGACCTCGGTCATCAGTTGAACGGTGTTTCCTCTGACACATTGGTGCAGCTGGCTTCCAGGTTAAGCGGGTGGATGTTAAGGAGCGCGGTTTGGCGGGTCATGTTTCGGAGGATGCATGACTCGACATTCGCCTCTCCTGAGCCCTCCGGGGAGTTGCAGTGATGAGACAAGTTTGTAATCAAGATATTGGGGAGAAAAAGGGGGTACAAATTTGAAGAAAAGAAAAACAAAAAAAGAAAACTGTTATTGCACACAGAGTGACTTCAAGCACCTTATTGAAATCAGATGTTATTGGTCCATATTTAACAGATGTTATTGGTCAATATTTAACAGATGTTATTGGTCCATACACATATTTAACAGATGTTATTGGTCCATATTTAACAGATGTTATTGGTCCATACACATATTTAACAGATGTTATTGGTCCATATTTAACAGATGTTATTGGTCCATACACATATTTAACAGATGTTATTGGTCCATATTTAACAGATGTTATTGGTCCAAATTTAACAGATGTTATTGGTCCATACACATATTTATCAGATGTTATTGGTCCATATTTAACAGATGTTATTGGTCCATATTTAACAGATGTTATTGGTCCATATTTAACAGATGTTATTGGTCCATACACATATTTAACAGATGTTATTGGTCCATATTTAACAGATGTTATTGGTCCATATTTAACAGATGTTATTGGTCCATATTTAACAGATGTTATTGGTCCATATTTAACAGATGTTATTGGTCCATATTTAACAGATGTTATTGGTCCATGTTTAGCAGATGTTATTGGTCCATATTTAACAGATGTTATTGGTCCATATTTAAAAGATGTTATTGGTCCATATTTAACAGATGTTATTGGTCCATACACATATTTAACAGATGTTATTGGTCCATACACATATTTAACAGATGTTATTGGTCCATATTTAACAGATGTTATTGGTCCATACACATATTTAACAGATGTTATTGGTCCATATTTAGCAGATGTTATTGGTCCATATTTAACAGATGTTATTGGTCCATATTTAACAGATGTTATTGGTCCATATTTAACATATGTTATTGGTCAATACACATATTTAACAGATGTTATTGGTCCATACACATATTTAACAGATGTTATTGGTCCATATTTAACAGATGTTATTGGTCCATACACATATTTAACAGATGTTATTGGTCCATACACATATTTAACATATGTTATTGGTCCATATTTAACAGATGTTATTGGTCCATACACATATTTAACAGATGTTATTGGTCCATATTTAACAGATGTTATTGGTCAATACACATATTTAACAGATGTTATTGGTCCATATTTAACAGATGTTATTGGTCCATATTTAACAGATGTTATTGGTCCATATTTAACAGATGTTATTGGTCCATATTTAACAGATGTTATTTTGGGTGTAGTGAAATGCTTGTGTTCTTCGCTCCAACAGTGCAGTAATATCTAACAATTCACAACAATACACACATCTAAAAGTAAAAGAAGAGAATGAAGAAAAACATGAATCGTGAATATTAGGACGAGCAATGTCAGAATGTGTGTATATATATATATATATACACGTGTGATGGGATGCATAACATTATGGACAGTTTGTGTATCTACACACTACACAAGCCTTATTCTACACACTACACAGCCTTATTCTACACCCTACACAGCCTTATTCTACCAGCCTTATTCTACACACTACACAGCCTTATTCTACAACAGCCTGATTTTACACAACTACACAGCCTTATTCTACACAGCCTTATTTTACACACTACACAGCCTTGATTTACACACTACACAGCCTTATCTGACACAGCCTTATTCTACACACGACACAGCCTTATTCTACACGCCTATTTTACACACTACACAGCCTTATTCTACACAATAACACAGCCTTATTCTACACAGCCTTATTCTACACACTACACAGCCTTATTCTACACAGCCTTATTTTACACACTACACAGCCTTATTCTACACAGCCTTATTTTACACACTACACAGCCTTATTTTACACACTACACAGCCTTATTCTACACAGCCTTATTCTACACACTACACAGCCTTATTCTACACAGCCTTATTTTACACACTACACAGCCTTATTCTACACACTACACAGCCTTATTCTACACAGCCTTATTCTACACACTACACAGCCTTATTCTACACACTACACAGCCTTATTCTACACACTACACAGCCTTATTCTACACACTACACAGCCTTATCTCACCCCTACACAGCCTTATTCTACACACTGACACAGCCTTATTCTAACAGCCTTATTCTACACACTACACAGCCTTATTCTACACACTACACAGCCTTATTCTACACAGCCTTATTCTACACACTACACAGCCTTATTCTACATACTACACAGCCTTATTCTGCACAGCCTTATTCTGCACACTACACAGCCTTATTCTACACCGCCTTATTCTACACACTACACAGCCTTATTCTACATACTACACAGCCTTATTCTACACAGCCTTATTCTACACACTACACAGCCTTATTCTACACACTACACAGCCTTATTCTACACACTACACAGCCTTATTCTACACACTACACAGCCTTATTCTACACAGCCTTATTCTACACACTACACAGCCTTATTCTGCACACTACACAGCCTTATTCTACACACTACACAGCCTTATTCTACACACTACACAGCCTTATTCTACACAGCCTTATTCTACACACTACACAGCCTTATTCTACACACTACACATCCTTATTCTGCACACTACACAGCCTTATTCTACACAGCCTTATTCTGCACACTACACAGCCTTATTCTACACACTACACATCCTTATTCTGCACACTACACAGCCTTATTCTACACAGCCTTATTCTGCACACTACACAGCCTTATTCTACACAGCCTTATTCTACACACTACACAGCCTTATTCTACACAGCCTTATTCTACACACTACACAGCCTTATTCTACACACTACACAGCCTTATTCTACACACTACACAACCTTATTCTACACACTACACAGCCTTATTCTACATACTACACAGCCCTATTCTACACACTACACTGCCTTATTCTACACAGCCTTATTCTACACACTACACAGCCTTATTCTACACACTACACAGCCTTATTCTACACACTACACAGCCTTATTCTACATACTACACAGCCTTATTCTACACAGCCTTATTCTACACACTACACAGCCTTATTCTACACACTACACAGCCTTATTCTACACACTACACAGCTTTATTCTACACACTACACAGCCTTATTCTACACAGCCTTATTCTACACACTACACAGCCTTATTCTACACACTACACAGCCTTATTCTACACACTACACAGCTTTATTCTACACACTACACAGCCTTATTCTACACAGCTTTATTCTACACACTACACAGCCTTATTCTACACAGCCTTATTCTACATACTACACAGCCTTATTCTACACAGCCTTATTCTTCACACTACACAGCCTTATTCTACACAGCCTTATTCTACACACTACACAGCCTTATTCTGCACACTACACAGCCTTTTTCTACACAGCCTTATTCTACACACTACACAGCCTTATTCTACACACTACACAGCCTTATTCTACATATTTAACAGATGTTATTGGTCACATATTTAACAGAAGTTATTGTGGGTGTAGTGAAATGCTTGTGTTCTTAGCTCCAACAGTGCAGTAATATCTAACAATTCACAGCAATACACACAAATCTAAAAGTAAATTAATGGATATAAGAAATATATAAATATTAGGACGAGCATTGTTGGAGTTGCATTGATTAAAATACAGTAGATTAGAATACAGTATAAAGATATGAAATGAGTAAAGCAGTATGTAAACATTATTAAAGTGACTAGTGCTCCATCATTAAAGTGGCCAGTGATTCTATGTATAGAGGGCAGCAGCCTCTAAGGTGCAGGGTTGAGTAACCAGGTGGTAGCCGGCTAGTGATGGCTGTTTAACAGTCTGATGGCCTTGAGATAGAAGCTGTTTATCAGTCTCTCGGTCCCAGCTTTGATGCAGCTGTTCTGACCTCACCTTCTGGATGATAGTGGGGTGAAAAGGAGCTCCCTATCCCAAGTCCTACTGGACATTCTGTATTACAGAGAGCTCCCCATCCCAAGTCCTACTGGACATTCTGTATTACAGGGAGCTCCCCATCCCAAGTCCTACTGGACATTCTGTATTACAGAGAGCTCCCCATCCCAAGTCCTACTGGACATTCTGTATTACAGAGAGCTCCCTATCCCAAGTCCTACTGGACATTCTGTATTACAGAGAGCTCCCCATCCCAAGTCCTACTGGACATTCTGTATTACAGGGAGCTCCCCATCCCAAGTCCTACTGGACATTCTGTATTACAGAGAGCTCCCCATCCCAAGTCCTACTGGACATTCTGTACTACTGGGAGCTCCCCATCCCAAGTCCTACTGGACATTCTGTATTACAGAGAGCTCCCCATCCCAAGTCCTACTGGACATTCTGTATTACAGGGAGCTCCCCATCCCAAGTCCTACTGGACATTCTGTATTACAGTGAAATACACTGGACTTTCCCTATTCTTCTACAACTATATTATGTTTCTCACTATACATGTAGATATGTCTCTACCTGTATCTACACTATACAGGTGAGAACTACTGTAGATACGTCTCTACCTGTATCTACCCTATACAGGTGAGAACTACTGTAGATACGTCTCTACCTGTATCTACCCTATACAGGTGAGAACTACTTTAGATACGTCTCTACCTGTGTCTACCCTATAAAGGTGAGAACTACTGTAGATACGTCTCTACCTGTGTCTACCCTATACAGGTGAGAACTACTGTAGAAACGTCTCTACCTGTATCTACCCTATACAGGTGAGAACTACTGTAGATACGTCTCTACCTGTGTCTACCCTATACAGGTGAGAACTACTGTACATACGTCTCTACCTGTGTCTACCCTATACAGGTGAGAACTACTGTAGATACGTCTCTACCTGTGTCTACCCTATACAGGTGAGAACTACTGTAGATACGTCTCTACCTGTGTCTACCCTATACAGGTGAGACCTACTGTAGATACGTCTCTACCTGTGTCTACCCTATACAGGTGAGAACTACTGTAGATACGTCTCTACCTGTGTCTACCCTATACAGGTGAGAACTACTGTAGATACGTCTCTACCTGTGTCTACCCTATACAGGTGAGAACTACTGTAGATACGTCTCTACCTGTGTCTACCCTATACAGGTGAGAACTACTGTAGATACGTCTCTACCTGTGTCTACCCTATACAGGTGAGAACTACTGTAGATACGTCTCTACCTGTGTCTACCCTATACAGGTGAGAACTACTGTAGATACGTCTCTACCTGTGTCTACCCTATACAGGTGAGAACTACTGTAGATACGTCTCTACCTGTGTCTACCCTATACAGGTGGAGAACTACTGTAGATACGTCTCTACCTGTATCTACCCTATACAGGTGAGAACTACTGTAGATACGTCTCTACCTGTATCTACCCTATACAGGTGAGAACTACTGTAGATACGTCTCTACCTGTATCTACCCTATACAGGTGAGAACTACTGTAGATACGTCTCTACCTGTATCTACCCTATACAGGTGATAACTACTGTAGATATGTCTCTACCTGTGTCTACTGTAGTGACCTCTCTTTCTCTCTCTCTCTCTCTCTCTCTCTCTCTCTCTCTCTCTCTCTCTCTCTCTCTCTCTCTCTCTCTCTCTCTTTCTCTCTCTCTCTCTAGGACTCAGACCGTCCCAGGTGTTTCCATGCTACAGTGATGGCCAGTGGATCAGACCAGTTCAGTCACTTCTCCACCTTGCTGTGACGAGCCTTACACCATAACCACAAGCATATCCATGCTGATCGCATTACTGTCTGCTACCTAGAGGAACCTAATGATGCTGTATTCACCTTGATGACTTATTGCTGTATTCACCTGTATGACTTACTGCTGTATTCACCTTGATGACTTACTGCTGTATTCACCTGTATGACTTACTGCTGTTTTCACCTGTATGACTTACTGCTGTATTCACCTGTATGACTTACTGCTGTGTTCACCTGTATGACTTACTGCTGTATTCACCTGTATGACTTACTGCTGTATTCACCTGTATGACTTACTGCTGTGTTCACCTGTATGACTTACTGCTGTGTTCACCTGTATGACTTACTGCTGTGTTCACCTGTCTGACTTACTGCTGTATTCACCTTGATGACTTATTGCTGTATTCACCTGTATGACTTACTGCTGTGTTCACCTGTATGACTTACTGCTGTGTTCACCTGTATGACTTACTGCTGTGTTCACCTGTATGACTTACTGCTGTGTTCACCTGTATGACTTACTGCTGTATTCACCTGTATGACTTACTGCTGTATTCACCTGTATGACTTACTGCTGTGTTCACCTGTATGACTTACTGCTGTGTTCACCTGTCTGACTTACTGCTGTATTCACCTTGATGACTTATTGCTGTATTCACCTGTATGACTTACTGCTGTGTTCACCTGTATGACTTACTGCTGTGTTCACCTGTATGACTTACTGCTGTGTTCACCTGTCTGACTTACTGCTGTATTCACCTTGATGACTTACTGCTGTATTCACCTGTATGACTTATTGCTGTATTCACCTGTATGACTTACTGCTGTGTTCACCTGTATTCACCTTGATGACTTACTGCTGTGCCGCCTCTATCTGTATTTGTTTACTTGGGAATGTATACAGTGGGCTCCAACAGTATTGTGACAGTGACAAATGTGTTGTTGTTTTGGCTCTGTACTCCAACACTTTGGATTTGAAAGAATACAGTGACTATGAGTTTAAAGTGCAGACTGTCAGCTTTCTTTTGAGGGTATCCATCATCCATATCAGGTGAACGTTTAGAAATTACAGCACTTGTTGTAAGTATCAAATCAAATTAAATAGCCCTTCGTATATCAGCTGAAATCTCAAAGTGCTGTACAGAAACCCAGCCTAAAACCCCAAACAGCAAGCAATGCATGTGAAAGAGGCACGGTGGCTAGGAAAAACTCCCTAGGAAAAACTCCCTAGAAAGGCCAAAAACCTAGGAAGAAACCTAGAGAGGAACCAGGCTATGAGGGGTGGCCAGTCCTCTTCTGGCTGTGCCGGGTGGATATTATAACAGAACATGGTCAAGATGTTAAAATGTTCATAAATGACCAGCATGGTCAAATAATAATAATCATTGTAGTTGTCGAGGGTGCAACAAGCACGTCCGGTGAACAGGTCAGGGTTCCGTAGCCGCAGGCAGAACAGTTGAAACTGGAGCAGCAGCATGGCCAGGTGGACTGGGGAAAGCAAGGAGTCATCATGCCAGGTAGTCCCGAGGCATGGTCCTAGGGCTCAGGTCCTCCGAGAGAAAGAAAGAAAGAGAGAAAGAGAGAAAGAGAGAGCATATTTAAATTCACACAGGACACCGGATAAGACAAGAGAATACTCCAGATGAAACAGACTGACCCTAGCCCCCCGGCACATAAACTACTGCAGCATAAATACTGGAGGCTGAGACAGGAGGGATCAGAAGTAGTCCCTACCATCCCTACCACCAGCCACAAGAGCATTTGTGAGGTCAGGCACTGATGTTGGGCGTGGCCTGGCTCACAGTCAGCGTTCCAATTCATCCCAACACTGTTCGATGGAGTTGAGATCAGAGCTCTGTGCTTTCACACCGATCTCGACAAACCATTTCTGTATGGATCTTGCTTTGTACACGGGGGCATTGTCATGCTGAAACAGGAAAGGGCCTTCCCCCAAACTGTTGCCACAAAGTTGGAAGCACAGAATCGTCTACATTTACATTTTAGTCATTTAGCAGACGCTCTTACCCAGAGCGACTTACAGTAGTGAATGCATACATTTCATAAAAAATTTTTTTTTACCCGTACTGGTCCCCCATGGGAATTGAACCCACAACCCTGGCGTTGCAAACACCATGCTCTACCAACTGAGCCACACAGGACCAAGAATGTCTAGAATGTCATTGTATGCTGTAGCGTTAAGATTTCCCTTCACTGGAACTCAGGGGCCCGAACCAATGAATAACAAACCCGAACCATCATTCCACTGCAACCAAACTTTACAGTTGCCGTTGTCCTGGCATCAGCAAAAACCCAGATCAGTCTGTCGGACTGCCAGATGAAGCTCCCGACGAACAGTTCTTGTGCTGACGTTGCTTCCAGAGGCAGTTTGGAACTCAGTAGTGAGTGTTGCAAACGAGGACAGAGTATTTTTATGCGTTTCGCTCTTTAGCACTTGGCCGTCCCGTTCTGTGAGCTTGTGTGGCCTACCACTTGGCGGTTGAGCCGTTGTTGCTACAAGACATTTCCATTTCACAATAACAGCACTTACCGGGGCAACTCTAACAGTGCAGAAACTGATTTGTTGGAAAGGTGGAAGACGCTGAGCTCTTCATTAAGGCCATTCTGCTGCCCGTGTTTGTCTATGGAGATTGCATGGCTGTGTGCTCGATTTTATACAACCGTCAGCAACGGTGTGGCTGAAATAACTGAATCCAATCATATGAAGGGGTGTCCACATTCTGCCGTATATATAGTGTATGTCACAGGATCCAACGAAAGTGGCGCCCCTCCTCGGTCGGGCGGCGCTCGGCGGTCGTCGTCGCCGGCCTATTAGCTGCCACCGATCGTTGTTTCTGTGTCGTTTAGTTTTGTCTGTCTGTTCCGCACCTGTTATTGTGTATGTCATTAGTGGGGACTTATTTAAGGTGTGTTTTCAGTTGGGATTTTGTGCGGGATTGTTTATTGTCCACGTTGTGTTGTCGACAGTTTTTTTGTAGAGGGATTTACCGGGCTGCGCTCCTTGCCTTGGAATTATATTTTGTGCTGTACGGGCGCAGTTAACAAATACGTGAACTTTGTATAGCGCCCTGTGCTTTTCGGCGTTTGTGTGAGTAAGGATTATTAAAAGACATTCACCTCCAGCACCTCTGTCTCCTGCACTTGATTCCGCCTATCAGCCAGTCCAAGTCAGACGTGACAGAATCCCGCACCACAACTGATGGAGTCAGCAGGAGCAGAAGCGCCATCCATGGCTGAGCAGGTCTCCCAACATGCCGGCCTCCTCCACCGCCTAGGCTCGGCCATGGATCAGGTGTTGGCCCGGTTGGAGAGATGGGAGAGAAGTGCCTCCCCAGCAGGACCAGCTCCGGTCCCTCACCCTGTGCCCCTACCCACATCCACTGAAGCGGGTGCCAGCGGGATCCGGATTTCACCTCCCAGGGAGTTCGATGGGACGGCCGCTGGGTGCAAGGGGTTCCTCCTCCAACTGGAACTGTACCTGGCGACCGTCCGCCCCCCTCCCTCCGACGAAGAGAGGGTGAGCGTCCTCGTCTCGTGTCTCACGGGTCGAGCCCTGGAATGGGCCAATGCGGTCTGGGATGGTCCAGACTCGGCCCGGGGTGACTACCCTGAGTTCACCCCGGGCCGTTCTTCCATTTGAGACAGGAGACGAGGACGCTCAGGATTTCGCGTTGGAATTCCGGACTCTCGCCGCTGGATCGGGGTGGAACGAGCGGGCCCTGATAGACCACTATAGGTGCAGCCTTCGTGAGGACGTCCGCCGGGAGCTGGCCTGTAGGGACAACACCTTCACTCTGGACCAACTGGTGGATTTGTCCATTAGATTGGACAACCTGCTGGCTGCCCGGGGACGTTCCAGTCGGGGCCTGTTCGTTCCGCCTACCAGTCCTCCTGCTCCACAGCCCATGGAGATAGGGGGGGCTGCATCAAGGAGGACCGGAGGGGGAGGTCTCTCCTGCACCCGATGTGGACGCAGAGGACACACTGTGGACCGGTGCTGGAGAGGTCCCACCGGGAGTTCGGAGGGCAGGCAGAGCACCGCTTCGGCCCCCCAGGTGAGTCCGCACCAGCCACACCCAGAGCCCCCTGTCGACCAATTGTACACCTCCGTTTGTTTTCCTAATTTTTCCCCTCACTTCCAGTATAAGGCGCTAGTCGATTCAGGTGCAGCTGGGAGTTTTATGGACCATGGGTTAGCTAAGAGGTTAGGGATTCCCCGGGTTCAGCTGGACCACCCCTTCCCCGTGCACGCCCTAGATAGTCAACCGCTAGGGTCAGGCCAAGTAGGGGAGGTCACCGTGCCACTGGTTATGCAGACGTGGGGGGGTCATGTGGAGCGTATCAGCCTGTTCATCATTGACTCCCCAGCGTTCCCAGTGGTACTGGGAATCCCCTGGCTAGCCACACACAACCCCCAGATTTCGTGGGGGCAGAGGGCTCTAACGGGGTGGTCGCGGGAGTGCTCAGGTAGGTGCATAGGAGTTTCCATCGGTACGACTACGGTGGAGAGTCCAGACCAAGTCTCCAACGTGCACATTCCCTCAGAGTATGCCGATTTGGCTATTGCTTTCAGTAAGACGAAGGCGACTCTATTACCACCCCATCGACGAGGGGATTGTGCGATAAACCTCCAGGCTGACGCGGTTCTTCTTAGGAGTCACGTGTATCCTCTGTCTCAGGAGGAGACAGTGGCTACGGATACATACGTCGCTGAGTCCTTGAGACAGGGATACATTCGGCCCTCTAAATCCCCCGTCTCCTCGAGCTTCTTTTTCGTGAAGAAGAAGGAGGGAGGTCTGCGCCCGTGCATTGACTATAGAGGTCTAAATGCTATCACAGTGGGTTTCAGTTACCCGCTACCTCTCATTGCTACGGCAGTGGAGTCATTTCACGGGGCGCGCTTCTTCACGAAATTGGATCTCAGGAGTGCGTATAACTTGGTGCATATCGGAGATGGAGACGAGTGGAAAACCGCATTTAGTACCACATCTGGCCATTATGAGTACTTCGTCATGCCGTATGGGTTAAAGAATGCTCCCGCTGTCTTCCAATCCTTTGTGGACGAGGTCCTTAGGGACATGCTCGGGCAGGGTGTGGTGGTGTACATCGATGACATCCTGATCTGCTCCGCCACACGCGCCGAGCATGTGTCCCTGGTGCGTAAAGTGCTTGGGCGGCTGTTGGAGCATAACCTATACGTCAAGGCTGAGAAATGTGAGTTCTTCAAAAGAGCCGTCTCATTTCTAGGATATCGCATTTCCACCTCGGGGGTGGAGGTGGAGTGTGACCGTGTGACGGCTGTGCGTAATTGGCCAACCCCAGCCACTGTGAAGGAGGTGCAGCGGTTCTTGGGGTTCGCTAATTATTATCGGAGGTTTATCCGGGGTTTTGGCCAGGTAGCAGCTCCCATTACCTCACTGATGAAGGGGGGGCCGGTGCGGCTACGATGGTCAGCAGAGGCGGACAGAGCCTTCCATCGTCTGAAGGTTCTGTTTACCAATGCACCTGTCCTGGCGCATCCGGACCCCTCTTTGCCATTCATAGTGGAGGTGGACGCGTCTGAGGCTGGGGTAGGAGCTGTGCTGTCGCAGCGTTCGGGCGTTCCTCCGAAGCTCCGCCCATTCGCGTTCTTTTCTAAGAAGCTGAGCCCGGCGGAGCGCAACTATTATGTGGGGGACCGGGAGCTGTTAGCCGTGGTCAGGGCTTTGACGGTGTGGAGACATTGGCTTGAGGGGGCACGTCATCCTTTTCACATCTGGACCGACCACCGTAACCTGGAGTATATTCGGGCAGCGAGGAGGCTTAATCCCCGTCAGGCGAGGTGGGCCATGTTTTTTACGAGGTTTAACTTCACTCTCTCGTACATTCCAGGTTCCCGGAACCAGAAGGCTGACGCACTGTCGCGTCTCTACGACACCGAGGAGCGGACCATCGATCCTACTCCCATACTTCCCGCCTCCTGTCTGGTGGCACCGGTGGTATGGGAGGTGGATGCGGACATCGAGCGGGCGGGTCGGTCAGAACCTACTCCACCGCAGTGTCCCGTGGGCCTGAAATACGTTCCGGTTGGTGTTCGCGATCGCCTGATCCGATGGTCCCATACTCTACCCTCCTCGGGTCATCCTGGGGTGGAACGGACAGTGCGGGGCCTGAAGGGGAGGTACTGGTGGCCCACCTTGGCTGAGGATGTCCGGCGTTATGTCTCGTCCTGTTCAGTATGCGCTCAGTGTAAGGCTCCTAGGCACCTACCACGAGGGAAATTACAGCCCCTCCCCGTTCCACAGCGGCCCTGGACTCACCTCTCGGTGGATTTCCTTACGGATCTCCCGCCGTCTCAGGGGAACACGGCGATCCCTTTGCCCGGTCTTCCTACGGCCCTGCAGACCGCGGAGGCCCTGTTCACCCACGTCTTCCGGCACTATGGGGTGCCCGAGGACATCGTATCTGATCGGGGTCCCCAGTTTACGTCCAGGGTATGGAAATCGTTTATGGAGAGGCTGGGGGTCTCGGTCAGCCTGACCTCGGGGTTCCACCCCGAGAGTAATGGGCAGGTAGAGCGCATCAACCAGGATGTGGGCAGGTTCCTGCGGTCGTATTGCCAGGACCGGCCAGGGGAATGGGCGCAGTTCGTGCCATGGGCCGAGATGGCCCAGAACTCTCAGCGCCACTCCTCCACTAATCTGTCATCTTTCCAGGTGGTGCTGGGGTATCAGCCGGTCCTGGTGCCATGGCAACAGAGCCAGACAGAGGCTCCTGCGGTGGAGGCATGGGTCAAGCGCTCTCAGGAGACCTGGAACGCGGTCCAGGAATGTTTAAGGAGGGCGAGCGAACGACACAAGGAGAGCGCTGACCGCCACCGCAGTGACGCCCCCGTGTTTAACCCGGGGGATAGAGTCTGGCTCTCGACCCGGAACCTGCCTCTCCGCCTGCCCTGCCGGAAGCTGGTGTCCGCGGTTTGTAGGGCCGTTTAAAGTCCTGAGGAGGATAAACGAGGTGTGATACAGGTTACAACTTCCTTCGTATTACCGTATTAACCCCTCGTTTCATGTGTCTCTCCTCAGGCCGGTGGTAGCTGGTCCACTGCAGGACAGTGAGATGCTGGAGGCCCCCCCGCCCCCCCTGGACATCGGGGGGAGCCCGGCGTACACAGTCCGAGCCATCCTGGACTCCCGACGTCGGGTAGGGGGCCTGCAGTACCTCGTGGACTGGGAGGGGTACGGTCCGGAGGAGAGGTGCTGGGTTCCGGCGGCGGACGTTCTGGACCCCTCTATGCTGCTGGACTTCCACCGTCGCCGACCGGATCGGCCGGCGCCTCGCCCTCCGGGCCGTCCCAGAGGCCGGCGTCAGGGGAGGGGTACTGTCACAGGATCCAACGAAAGTGGGGCCCCTCCTCGGTCGGGCGGCGCTCGGCGGTCGTCGTCGCCGACCTATTAGCTGCCACCGATCGTTGTTTCTGTGTCGTTTAGTTTTGTCTGTCTGTTCCGCACCTGTTATTGTGTATGTCATTAGTGGGGACTTATTTAAGGTGTGTTTTCAGTTGGGATTTTGTGCGGGATTGTTTATTGTCCACGTTGTGTTGTCGACAGTTTTTTTGTAGAGGGATTTACCGGGCTGCGCTCCTTGCCTTGGAATTATATTTTGTGCTGTACGGGCGCAGTTAACAAATACGTGAACTTTGTATAGCGCCCTGTGCTTTTCGGCGTTTGTGTGAGTAAGGATTATTAAAAGACACTCACCTCCAGCACCTCTGTCTCCTGCACTTGATTCCGCCTATCAGCCAGTCCAAGTCAGACGTGACAGTGTATGTGTATTAAAGTAGTAAAAAGTTTAGTAATTGCTCCCATATTCATACCACGCAATGAATACATCGACCTAATTTAGTATTTGGTCCAGTATTCAATGACTACAAGCTAGTTTAGTATTTGGTCCCATATTCAATGACTACAAGCTAGTTTAGTATTTGGTCCCATATTCAATGACTACAAGCTAGTTTAGTATTTGGTCCCATATTCAATGACTACCAGCTAGTTTAGTATTTGGTCCCATATTCAATGACTACAAGCTAGTTTAGTATTTGGTCCCATATTCAATGACTACAAGCTAGTTTAGTATTTGGTCCCATATTCAATGACTACAAGCTAGTTTAGTATTTGGTCCCATATTCAATGACTACATCAAGCTAGTTTAGCATTTGGTCCAGTATTCGGCGGGAAAAAGTATTTTTTCAAAGAACATTCCGTAGTGTGTTTTAAGAGGGAGGGTGAGAGTCTTCCTCTACTACAGGGTGAAAACCCTCTCACCAGTTCCCTCCTACCCTCTGCAGGTTTTTTAATTTATTTTAAATTTTTTAAATTTTAATCTTTATTTTAACAGGGAAAACCGACTGAGACCTGGATCTCTTTTACGGCTGTGCCCTGTGTAAACATGTTGACATGTACAGTTTTAGGCATACAGACAAGAACATTTCAAACATACAAAACAAAGACACAATTCAAAAGAAACAATCACAGAAACATCATATTGATCCTCCATAACATTTTTGAAATGGGCAAGGGACACCAGAGTGTCTAACTGAAGTTGGATCTGCAGTTTGTTCCATAAATAAGGTGCAAAGGAACTAAAGGCAGTCCTACCCAACTCTGTGGAGACCGGTGAGAGAAGGTCTGGTTATCTTCATCCATTGCCAAGCTGATCTAACCAAATTGTGATCCTCACAGGATCTCGTTGTCATATTGTCATGACAAGAAGAAGATACCTCATTCTGGGGACGTTTTAACAAAAAATCGACTAAGGTCGGTAGGCGCCAATCTTTCCCCAATAGCACACGTCCAAAATGTCAAGAATTATATTTAGTACATTCATGTCATAGTAACAAGTCCACTCCATTACACTCAAAAGTTACTTCAACTCGAACCAGTGAATGCTAGCGATGGCTAGCTATGCTACGAGTCTGTCTAAACGAATGTTATCATACTAATAGCACACCCTTACATTTACATTTACGTCATTTAGCAGACGCTCTTATCCAGAGCGACTTACAAATTGGTGCATTCACCTTATGATATCCAGTGGAACAACCACTTTACAATAGTACATCTATATCTTTTTTTGGGGGGGGGGGGTTAGAAGGATTACTTTATCCTATCCCAGGTATTCCTTGAAGAGGTGGGGTTTCAGGTGTCTCCGGAAGGTGGTGATTGACTCCGCTGTCCTGGCGTCGTGAGGGAGCTTGTTCCAACATTGGGGTGCCAGAGCAGCGAACAGTTTTGACTGGGCTGAGCGGGAACTGTGCTTCCTCAGAGGTAGGGGGGCCAGCAGGCCAGAGGTGGATGAACGCAGTGCCCTTGTTTGGGTGTAGGGCCTGATCAGAGCCTGAAGGTACGGAGGTGCCGTTCCCCTCACAGCTCCGTAGGCAAGCACCATGGTCTTGTAGCAGAACACCCTGAGGGACTATTGAGCTGTTGCTGGCCAACAAAATATATATGGGTCCGATTCAGACTTAGGAAATGTATGCCTTTCCTATGCACACCTTTCAATCAATCAATCAATCAATCAATCAATCAATCAAATGTATTTATAAAGCACCTTTACATCAGCTGATATCTCAAAGTGCTTGTACAGAAACCCAGCCTAAAACCCCCAAAACAGCAAGCAATGCAGGTGTAGAAGCACAGTGGCTAGGAAAAACTCCCTAGAAAGTGTGAGAGGTGGGTAACAATGTCACAGGTGTGGGCGAACAGGGCAAAGTGTGTGTGTGTACTGATATGTCTCTGTTTGAACAGAACAAAGCAGTATGTTTTTCTAACCCTGCTGCTATTCTCACTACTGCCGCTAGATGGGCCTACGCCCAGACGGCAACTGCCATGACAGAGCTGGGCTGTAAACACGTGAATATGAAAGTGGGGGAGGTCCACATCGATGTGAAGAACAAGCTGGTCACTTCCTCTGCCTTCATGTGTAACGCTCACATACATGAGGTGTTTGACTAGTTATAGCCGTAGAACCTGGTAGGTTAGTTACCTGCAGATTCATGCAGGGTTCAAGGCCAGTTTCAGACCATAAAGGGAGGCCTGCAGTGACTGAAAAGCAGTCTGGAGCTCTTCAACAGCCTGAACCAGAGAAGGAGCCCATGAAGATATGACTGGATGATCTGCATATATGAATATATGACTGGATCATCTGCATATAGATGGAACTTAACTGGTTGCATCCCATTTCCCAAATCATTATTAATGCAAAAGGGAGAACAACACAGGAGCTAAAATGACCACAAACTTTTGAACGGTAGTGTATGTCCTGAGCAAATTATTCAAGCCACTGCACAAAATGAAAATAGGGAATAGGCATGTTTTATTATTCGTGGGTGACTAATAAGCCCAAGCAGTACGCGAGGCCATGATATATGTTATACAATATTTAAAATGTATTTTTAAAAGTCACTACACTGGGGAAAATAAGTAGTATGTTGTTATAGAAATGTTCTATCCTAATGATAATAATTAACAATCAATAAGCCTTGACTAATTCCCAGGGTTTGTAAGACACTGGGTTAATAATTAGGCAAGGACTCAGCTTTCTGCAAAAGGTTCGTACAGTTTATTCAGAGAACGTTCTGCCCAACATTAACAAAGAAGTTAATTTTATCCTCCCTCTTCGCTTACGCACACACCTCCACACCAACAGTAGATAACCTACGCACACACCTCCACACCAACAGTAGATAACCTACGCACACACCTCCACACCAACAGTAGATAACCTACGCACACACATTCACACAAACAGTAGGTGAACAATATCTCTCCCTTGACTTCCCACCACTGTTAATCACCATCCAGCGCTGCCTGTGCTTTCCCCAAGAGATTAGGAGAACCTTGAAGGCTACTCCCATATTTGCCTCCAAAGCCTCTCAAAGTTACTAGGTCAGGTAGAACAAATGTCTACAGTCCTCTTAGGTCCATTAATACACACACACACACATTTCTCTCCCTCTCCAGCCTCTACTAGACCTTTATGGGACTTACGTTCAGTACTTTAACTATTCTTTATACATGCTACATCAACTACTAATTAATAATGGATTATTGATTCATTTACTTTTATTAGATCATTCTCTCATCATTCCACCCTTAAATGACTAATAATACACATTGATTATGTGTACACAATACACAAATGCTATATGGAAACGTAATTGTGATACAAGGATTAACCAAACCAATTCATGTATATACATCCGATACTCATCAATGACTGTCCTGGGCCTATCTCCAATTATGACACTTCGTTTTCAGGATTTTCATCATAATTATCATGAAAGGAACAGTCAATCTAAACATTGAAAACGGTCTCATCAAACATTGGCTCCTCATGGTTAAAGAAACTGAGCCATCTCCCAGGCCTGGAGGCCCGTGTTCGTCCTCCCATTGGTCGGAGCGCGGAATCGGTCCATATCTCACCATCTGCTGCGTCATCGATCTCTCTAGAGTCCTGGTGATTAAACCTCTCACACATGGCATATACTCATCAATCACACAATATCAACACACTCATACAGGTGAAAGCAGCCCATAATACAGTTCTTACAACACTTTTCCATTTCCCAAACATGAGCTGTGTTATCAGGAATGTACGTGCAGCAATGAACCTAATCATTCTACCTACACTGCCCTCTTCTGCTAATAACATATCGAGAGTCAGTCTATTTTACCAGGTCATGAGGGAGGTGGTGGTGTCACGGTTGTCGTCGGTGAAGGAGGACCAAAACGCAGCAGGTATGTGTATGCTCATCTTGATGATTATTTATTTTCAAAAATGAATAAAAAAAATAACAAAAACACGAGAACTAACGAACGAACAACAAACAGTCTGGCAAAGCCTAAGGCTCAACACAGAACAATCACCCACAAATACCAAACACAAACACACCCTACTATATGGGACTCTCAATCAAAGGCAGATAGACAACACCTGCCTTCAACTGAGAGTCCCAACCCCAATTAACCAAACATAGACATACACTCACTAGACTCCACATAGAAATACTTAAACATAAACCAAAACCCGGAATTACTAAATCAACCACCCTTTTAACAAAACACACCACCCTGAACCACATAAAACAAATACCCTCTGCCACGCCCTGACCAAACTACAAAAACAATTAACCTTATACTGGCCAGGACGTGACAGGTGGATAATTGTCAAGAGAACCTCTTTACTGTATCCCCGTTTTCATTCATGAATCTCTGTTGATTATAATAGATGTCATTAATCCAATCCACACTTTTATTTATTGTCAACCACCAAAATAATGTAGTGTTAAAGCCTTCACATATTTGATTCATAGCTTTGTATTCATCTGGAACTTCCCTGAAGATGCCAATAGCATCCTTCTAGACAAAGATACTCCCATCCTGGTCAAAACTCCTCCTGTGCCTACTTTAGCCTCCTATAACTGGCCTCTGATGACTAATTCGAACTAGTTGGACCTATAACCCCAGGGCGCAAGTTCCTAACCACCCTTCGTGGTAATTTCTGTCGTATGCGTCCTTTGCTGGTACTAGCCCACCCTACATCAGTTATAGGTGCTGTGAGGTTAAGAATTTTCTCCTGTACTTTCAAACCTAAGTCAGTCACATTAACGATTACCTTTCAACCCTTAAAATCATCCAAGTTCTCGGTGCCATTCTTGTATCTATAACACTGGTACTCATCAGGAATTTAAGTGAACCGAGGTGGGTTGGCTGAGTACTTCAATCTGGCCAACCCAATCCCTGTAAAGTTATTTGCTTTCCTAGGGAATTGTTTAATGTTTACCTTAAATCCTACATCTTGATCTTCTTTGGCTCCTTATTCTGTACATCACTCATCAGTGTATTATATGGTTTATCTTTTCCTTCTTATCAATGACAACGGTATCGTATGATTAGTACCGGAAGGTGGTGGATCTGAATGTATCAGAAAGGTTACCAAGACTACGATGCAGCTCAGAGTCTCTACTCTTCCCAAAAACCGCCAACCCTCTCCTGCCCTTAGTTGATCTGCTAGGTACCACCCCATACTCACACCTCTAGGAGCACACACAGTGATGAACGGTCGGGATAGGAAATCTTCGTTAAGGAGGTAACCCCCGGACCCTATTGGTATCGGTTCTTCTCCTAACTCTGTGTGTGATCATCAGTGCTCATATGTGTACATACCTTCTTGCAGTGGGTAACGTGGACCCAAGTGACTCTCTCAGCTTTTCTAATGGGTTTATGTGACATATATGCTTGCTTGGAAAATGGCTGTGTGATTATTTGTGTCTATGTACTCTCCTAACATAATCTAATGTTTTGCTTTCGCTGTAAAGCCTTTTGGAAATCGGACAACGTGGTTCGATTCAGGAGAAGTGTATCTATAAAATGGTGTAAAATAGTCCTATGTTTGAGAACTTTGAATTATGACATTTTGTGGTTTTAAATTTGGCACTCTGATTTGTCACTGGCTGTTGAATAGTGTGGGACGATTTCGTCCCACCTCCCCTAGAGAGGTTAAAGCTTGGTCGCAAATGGATCTTCCAAATGGACAATGACCCCAAGCATACTTCCAAAGTTGTGGCAAAATGGCTTAAGACAACAAAGTCAAGGTATTGGAGTGGCCATCACAAAGCCCTGACCTCAATCCTATAGAAAATCTGTGGGCAGAACTGAAAAAGCGTGTGCGAGCAAGGAGTCCTACAAACCTGACTCAGTTACACCAGCTCTGTCAGGAGGAATGGGCCAAAATTCACCCAATTTATTGTGAGAAGCTTGTGGAAGGTTACCTGAAACGTTTGACCCAAGTTAATCAATTTAAAGGCAATGCTACCAAATACTAATTGAGTGTATGTAAACTTCTGACCCACTGGGAATGTCATGAAAGAAATAAAAGCTGAAATAAATCATTATCTAATCAAGTATCATCGCTACTATTATTCTGACATTTCACAATCTTAATAAAGTGGTGATCCTAACTGACCTAAGACAGGGAATTTTTACTCGGATTAAATGTCAGGAATTGTGAAAAACTGAGTTTAAATGTATTTGGCTAAGGTGTATGTAAACTTCTGACTTCAACTGTATATATACACATATACAGTCAGCCACCATGCATACATCATTCACAAATGTGAAAAATCCTAGCAATTTATAATATCCCAATCAAAATAGTGTTAATAAACTAGATATGAACATCAAGAACACTAATGCTAAGCAAAGGGAGCTAGGAAAGGGAGAAGAGCTAGAATAGGAAAGGAGGAAAGGAAAGGTAGAGGAGCTAGAATAGGAAAGGAGGAAAGGAAAGGTAGAGGAGCTAGAATAGGAAAGGAGGAAAGGAAAGGTAGAGGAGCTAGAATAGGAAAGGAGGAAAGGAAAGGTAGAGGAGCTAGAATAGGAAAGGAGGAAAGGAAAGGTAGAGGAGCTAGAATAGGAAAGGAGGAAAGGAAAGGTAGAGGAGCTAGAATAGGAAAGGAGGAAAGGAAAGGGAGAAGAGCTAGAATAGGAAAGGAGGAAAGGAAAGGTAGAGGAGCTAGAATAGGAAAGGAGGAAAGGAAAGGTAGAGGAGCTAGAATAGGAAAGGAGGAAAGGAAAGGTAGAGGAGCTAGAATAGGAAAGGAGGAAAGGAAAGGGAGAAGAGCTAGAATAGGAAAGGAGGAAAGGAAAGGGAGAAGAGCTAGAATAGGAAAGGAGGAAAGGAAAGGTAGATGGCAAAGAAAATAAAGGGTGCAAGAATATGAGGAAAATAATTTATTATATTAAAGGAGAAAAGGAAAGGAAGCACAGAAACGCTAGGAAAGGAAGCTAGGAAAAGGAGTAGTAGAGGAAAGGGAGATAAGAACAAAATGGAACTGGACAGCATTTGCAGTAAACGGTTTCTATTACAAAACGTTTCGCAATAGAATTTGTGTAATGAATACACCCCAGATTGGACCCCTCTATTTCCTGGGGCACTTTCAGTAGGCAAACGTTGTGGAACGTTGCAGATAGAAATATCATGAATAGAGCTGACATGATTTGTTATTCTATAGTCAGCGAGGCATGTTTGTTCCACACAATACATTTCTTTCTGAAGGTTCCACAAAAAGTGTCAGGATAAGGTAAGGAAAATGGATTTCAAGACAAAGCTATTCATAGTGCTGATTCTGATACAGAACATGGTCGTGACTGGATACCACAGTATCTCTCTAAAAGTGTTGGCTTTGTGAACAGCCCATTTCTGTTTCCCAGGTGAGGCTGTATCCCAATTTCAGACAAAGCCCAGGTCAGGACATACTGCATGGGGACTATTCATGCATTTCCCTGTGAAAAAAAAGCAACACAGAAAACACAGGAAAGTTTAGAATAATTACTGTTTCTCAGTAGTAGTTGTTAATTATGTAACGTTAAATAGTAAGAGAAATCATCCTTCATACTCTACATTCTCTCATCTTATATTACTGAATGACATGTTAGTGGGAAGACAAATAAGCCATATTGAACAACTGTGTGTGTGGACTGGACGAGGCTGCAGGGGAAACTCACTGGACGAGCCTGAGGCTGCAGGGGAAACTCACTGGACGAGCCTGAGGCTGCAGGGGAAACTCACTGGACGAGCCTGAGGCTGCAGGGGAAACTCACTGGACGAGCCTGAGGCTGCAGGGGAAACTCACTGGACGAGCCTGAGGGGAAACTCACTGGACGAGCCTGAGGGGAAACTCACTGGACGAGCCTGAGGCTGCAGGGGAAACTCACTGGACGAGCCTGAGGGGAAACTCACTGGACGAGCCTGAGGCTGAGGGAAAACTCACTGGACGAGCCTGAGGGGAAACTCACTGGACGAGCCTGAGGGTGAGGGAAACTCACTGGACGATCCTGAGGGGAAACTCACTGAACGATCCTGAGGGGAAACTCACTGAACGATCCTGAGGGGAAACTCACTGGACGAGCCTGAGGGGAAACTCACTAGACGATCCTGAGGCTGCAGGGGAAACTCACTGGACGAGCCTGAGGCTGCAGGGGAAACTCACTAGACGATCCTGAGGCTGCAGGGGAAACTCACTGGACGAGCCTGAGGCTGCAGGGGAAACTCACTGGACGAGCCTGAGGGGAAACTCACTAGACGATCCTGAGGGGAAACTCACTGGACGAGCCTGAGGCTGCAGGGGAAACTCACTGGACGAGCCTGAGGCTGCAGGGGAAACTCACTGGACGAGCCTGAGGGGAAACTCACTGGACGAGCCTGAGGCTGCAGGGGAAACTCACTGGACGAGCCTGAGGCTGCAGGGGAAACTCACTGGACGAGCCTGAGGGGAAACTCACTAGACGATCCTGAGGGGAAACTCACTGAACGATCCTGAGGGGAAACTCACTGAACGATCCTGAGGGGAAACTCACTGGACGATCCTGAGGGAAAGCTCACTGGACGAGCCTGAGGCTGAGGGAAAACTCACTGGACGAGCCTGAGGCTGAGGGGAAACTCACCGGACGAGCCTGAGGCTGAGGGGAGATAATCTGGAGATAAAATAGTATAACGGTCTTTATATGTACCACAGAAGAACCAATAAATGAAGAGCAATGCCACGGCTGTCAGGAGGAAAGCCTGCTTTAGATGAACAAGCGAGAACAATAACAACTAGCTATGTCAGATAAACACGTTCAGGAAGAGCAGGGAGAGAGCCAGCTAGTAGTAGTAAAATTATTATTTGAAACCTCACATGCCCATAATCTGTATTTGTGTTATATTTAAGCAATAAGGCACCTCAGGGGTTTGTTGTGTATGACCAGTATACCACAGCTAAGGGCTGTTCTTATGCACAACGCGGAGTGCCTGGATACGGATGGTTTGGAAAGTATAGTGACTATTATTGCTTTCATTTATTTATCAAACAAATGGGGTTCTGGAAAAGTAGGTACTTTTCTCAAATCATCCCATCTGTGGATGGAAAGTGTCACTTTTTTTCTCACATGGACTTAGAGGATGATACTTCAAACAAAGGAAAAATGATGGATAGCTAATTAAAATAAGAAAGTACCTTTATGAATTAGGAAGCCTTTTTTTTCAATACATAAATACTTTTTAAAAAATCGCTAAATGGGACGTTAGTTACCAAATAAGTTGTTTTCGACAATTATCCAAAAACAACTCCAAAAAGTCCATTCCTTACCCAATAGGCTGAACAGGTGTAATGAATGCGTGTAAAATATTTCCGGTTTATTTTTATCGTTTTTTCCTTTGAAGCGCATTGTGTTGCATTCATGTCTGAAATGTGCTATATAAATAAAGCCTGATGTATTACTCTGTTCTAGAATAAATGGTCTTTGGAATGACCCAGGTCCCTTCCTCCGCTGCAGCCAGGTCCCTTCCTCCGCTGCAGCCAGGTCCCTTACTCCGCTGCAGCCAGGTCCCTTCCTCCGCTGCAGCCAGGTCCCTTCCTCCGCTGCAGCCAGGTCCCTTACTCCGCTGCAGCCAGGTCCCTTACTCCGCTGCAGCCAGGTCCCTTCCTCCGCTGCAGCCAGGTCCCTTACTCCGCTGCAGCCAGGTCCCTTCCTCCGCTGCAGCCAGGTCCCTTCCTCCGCTGCAGCCAGGTCCCTTACTCCGCTGCAGCCAGGTCCCTTACTCCGCTGCAGCCAGGTCCCTTCCTCCGCTGCAGCCAGGTCCCTTCCTCCGCTGCAGCCAGGTCCCTTCCTCCGCTGCAGCCAGGTCCCTTCCTCCGCTGCAGCCAGGTCCCTTACTCCGCTGCAGCCAGGTCCCTTCCTCCGCTGCAGCCAGGTCCCTTCCTCCTCTGCAGCCAGGTCCCTTCCTCCGCTGCAGCCAGGTCCCTTCCTCCGCTGCAGCCAGGTCCCTTACTCCGCTGCAGCCAGGTCCCTTACTCCGCTGCAGCCAGGTCCCTTCCTCCGCTGCAGCCAGGTCCCTTCCTCCGCTGCAGCCAGGTCCCTTCCTCCGCTGCAGCCAGGTCCCTTCCTCCGCTGCAGCCAGGTCCCTTCCTCCGCTGCAGCCAGGTCCCTTCCTCCGCTGCAGCCAGGTCCCTTACTCCGCTGCAGCCAGGTCCCTTCCTCCGCTGCAGCCAGGTCCCTTCCTCCGCTGCAGCCAGGTCCCTTCCTCCGCTGCAGCCAGGTCCCTTCCTCCGCTGCAGCCAGGTCCCTTCCTCCGCTGCAGCCAGGTCCCTTCCTCCGCTGCAGCCAGGTCCCTTACTCCGCTGCAGCCAGGTCCCTTACTCCGCTGCAGCCAGGTCCCTTCCTCCGCTGCAGCCAGGTCCCTTCCTCCGCTGCAGCCAGGTCCCTTGCTCCAGACTTCGTGTCTTGGAAAGGGAAGTGACTATTAATACATTAATCTAACAATCGATCAGATGGGGTTTTGGAAAGTATATTATTTAGTCAAAACACCCCCGTCTAGTGGATGTATAGTGTCATTAGGATGAGTAGGAAATCACTATTCAAGATGAAGGCTGGAGGAACATATTGCTTTTTAAAATAATGAATAAATGATGGAAGGGATTTGTTTTCACATGGACTTATTGCTTGTTACTTCAGAGCAAAATTGTTGATGTACAGAAATTAAAAAGATCAACTGTATTTGTGGCATTGAGCTCGAGAATGGCATTTGTTTGTCATCAAAGGGAGTCTGTGTAGCACAGCCAGTCAGCCTGCCAGTCTGTCTGTCTCTGTCTGTCTGTCTGTCTGTCTGTCTGCCAGTCTGTCTGTCTGTCTGTCTGTCTGTCTGTCTGTCTGTCTGTCTGTCTGTCTGTCTGTCTGTCTGTCTGTCTGTCTGTCTGTCAGTCAGTCAGTTTGACCATTTTTTGTTAGCAATGACAACAGAATTCGGTTTTATTGCTCACATGAAGAAAAAAATTATTATATATATATATATTCTGAATTAACATAATAAAAGTTGCATAAAAAACACAATAAGAGCCAAATATGGATTACATAATGATTGAAGAGACAGTATTCATCCCAAATGACTCCATGGCCCAGAGGGACAAAATTCACACATTATCCCACTTTGGTGTGGCAAAGTCTAATGACAATTTTCATGAAGGTCCATGTCTGTGGGTTATGTTTTGGTATGATAACCACCTATAAGAGGGAGATCAATGTGGTTATCACTGGCATAACCACCTATAGGAGGAAGCTCAATGTGGTTATCACTGACATAACCACCTATAGGAGGGAGATAAATGTGGTTATCACTGACATAACCATCTATAGGAGGGAGATAAATGTGGTTATCCCTGGCATAACCACCTATAGGAGGGAGATAAATGTGGTTATCACTGACATAACCACCTATAGGATGGAGATAAATGTGGTTATCACTGACATAGCCACCTATAGGAGGGAGATAAATGTGGTTATCACTGACATAACCACCTATAGGAGGGAGATAAATGTGGTTATCACTGACATAACCATCTATAGGAGGGAGATAAATGTGGTTATCACTGGCATAACCACCTATAGGAGGGAGATAAATGTGGTTATCACTGGCATAACCACCTATAGGAGGGAGATTAATGTGGTTATCACTGGCATAACCACCTATAGGAGGGAGATAAATGTGGTTATCACTGGCATAACCACCTATAGGAGGGAGATAAATGTGGTTATCACTGGCATAACCACCTATAGGAGGGAGATTAATGTGGTTATCACTGGCATAACCACCTATAGGAGGGAGATAAATGTCCTAAATGGCCTAGCTCCCCCTCCACTCAGTATTTTTGTTAAACAGAAAATCCAAACATATGGCAACAGATCCACAAGGTCTGCCATGAGAGGTGACTGTATAGTTCCCTTAAGGAAAAGCACCTTTAGTAAATCCGCTTTCTCTGTGAGAGCTTCCCATGTCTGGAATACACTGCCATCAGACTCACATAACTGCACCACATATCACACTTTCACAAAATGCATGAAGACATGGCTAAAGGTCAATCAGATTTGTGAACATAATCCCTAGCTGTGTATTGCCGCTTTCCATGTTGTCTGTTGTCTGTAGCTTGTGAGGTGTGGAAACACTTTGTTGCTTTTATGGATTTTGTCTTGTTGCTTTTTGTTCTATGTTGCTCTGTCTGTATGCATTTACATTTACATTTACATTTAAGTCATTTAGCAGACGCTCTTATCCAGAGCGACTTACAAATTGGTGCATTCACCTTAAGATATCCAGTGGAACAACCACTTTACAATAGTGCATCTAAATATTTTTGGGAGGGGAGGGGGTTAGAAGGATTACTTTATCCTATCCCAGGTATTCCTTAAAGAGGTGGGGTTTCAGGTGTCTCCGGAAGGTGGTGATTGACTCCGCTGTCCTGGCGTCGTGCTACATCTTGCTTGTCCTATGTTGCTCTGTCTGTATGCTATGTCTTGCTTGTCCTATGTTACTCTGCGTGTGCTCACTGCTCATTGATTGTCTGTATTGTAATTGTTTTTAATAACCTGCCCAGGGACTGCGGTTGAAAATTAGCCGGCTGGCTAAAACCGGCACTTTTACTGAAACGTTGATTAATGTGCACTGTCCCTGTAAAAATAAAATAAACTCAAAAAATAAGATAAACTCAAATAAATGTGGTTATCACTGACATAACCACCTATAGGAGGGAGATAAATGTGGTTATCACTGACATAACCACCTATAGGAGGGAGATAAATGTGGTTATCACTGGCATAACCACCTATAGGAGGGAGATTAATGTGGTTATCACTGGCATAACCACCTATAGGAGGGAGATAAATGTGGTTATCACTGGCATTGATTGTTTTGAGCAACAGGATTGAGGATATGTAATGTAATTTTGTATTATCAGGGACAATCTTTGCAAAATAAGGCAATTGATACGTTATTAACTTGAGGTATGAAATAATGTATAAAATAATTGGAATGTTAATGACATCTCCATGGGTCCACCTCGGGGGGGGTCAAAGGTCATACCTGCATGCATTGTGGGGTATATTAATGAGACAGAATGGGCAGCTCTGGGATGTGTTTTATTATCACATGGTACCCTAGATGATAACTACACCAAACTTCCCACAAAACAAGGAGACCCATTGGAAAAGATTCATAGAGTCATCATAGATTTAATGTAAAATCAGTCACAACAGCCTATTTTCAAGTTGGCCGCCATTCATTTCAATGTGGAGGAGCTGAATAGATTTTTCAGGGCATAAATGAAAACCACTTAAGGATCGGACCCTTTTTTTTCAATTTTCTCCTAAAATGACATACCCAAATCTAACTGCCTGTAGCTCAGGATCCGAAGCAAGGATATGCATATTCTGATACCATTTGAAAGGAAACACTTTGAAGTTTGTGGAAATATGAAATTAATGTAGGAGAATTTAACACATCAGATCTGGTAAAAGATAATACAAAGAAAAAACGTGTTTATTTTTCATCATCTTTGAAATGCAAGAAAAAGTCCATTATATCACTTAGGAGTCTAGGCGCAATATAGATTGCAGCCACTAGATGGCAGCAGTGTATGTGCAAAGGTTTAGACTGATTCAATGAACCATTGCATTTCTGTTCAAAATGTTGTATCAAGACTGCCCAAATGTGCCTAATTGGTTTATTAATAACACTGAGGAAAATGGAGGAAAATGCTAAAAGATGTCCCAGAATATGTATTTTGTAAAATATTACAAGAGCGTCTGCTAAATTACTAAAATGTAAATGTAATAATGGTAGAAATATGACAAAACGCTGAAAATAAGGTCAGGTTGAGACGGGTTTAGGAGCTCTGATAGGTTTCCTTCTATGAGATAATATCAGTCATTTAACATGATCTTTATCAGTTATGAAGCCTTTATGAAGCCTTTATGAGCTTTATGAAGCCTTTATGAAGCCTTTATAAAGCCTTTATGAAGCCTTTATAAAGCCTTTATGAAGCCTTTATGAAGCCTTTATGTGCTTTATGAAGCCTGTACGAAGCATTTATAAAGCCTTTATGTGCTTTATGAAGCCTTTATGAAGCCTTTATGAGCTTTATGAAGCCTTTATAAAGCCTTTATGAGCTTTATTAAGCCTTTATGAAGCCTTTATAAAGCCTTTATGTGCTTTATAAGACGTTAGCTGATGAAGATGAACAAACCGTACAACATTTCCTCAGCCTGTATTTACCAAATAACTCATTTTCGGCAATAATACAACAAAAACTAAAAAAAACAAAAACATTTATTACCATATAGGCTGTCGAATGAACCATGGCGGAGTTAGTGCCTACAAGAATACGCCATTACTATTTCTCTCTATTGCTGGAACAGGGAGCTGGCTGAATGTAGTGGCGCCCCCTGGTGGCCCTCGCTGGGCCCTCTCCCACCTTCTCCTTGGGGCAGGGAGCTGGCTGGATGAAGTGGCTATGGGCGGGGGTCGGACCCCCTGCCCTGGGATTGACTCCGGCTCCCTGGGTCGGCCCCAGCCCTCTCTGGGTGAATTTAGTAGCACTCCCTGGTGGCCACGGGCAGGGGACAGGCCCTCTCTCCGGCGGTCGCCCCCCCCCTCCCTGGGTCTGCCTCAGATCTCTGGCCCTCTTCCCCCATATCCCTGGGGAACGGAGCTGGGTGGATGTATTGAACAGGTGTAATGAACACTGAACAGGTGTAATGAACACTAAACAGGTGTAATGAACACTGAACAGGTGTAATGAACACTGAACAGGTGTAATGAACACTGAACAGGTGTAATGAACACTGAACAGGTGTAATGAACAGGTGTAATGAACACTGAACAGGTGTAATGAACACTGAACAGGTGTAATGAACACTGAACAGGTGTAATGAGCACTGAACAGGTGTAATGAACACTGAACAGGTGTAATGAACACTGAACAGGTGTAATGAACAGGTGTAATGAGCACTGAACAGGTGTAATGAACACTGAACAGGTGTAATGAACACTGAACAGGTGTAATGAACACTGAACAGGTGTAATGAACAGGTGTAATGAACACTGAACATTTACATTTACATTTTAGTCATTTAGCAGACGCTCTTATCCAGAGCGACTTACAGTAGTGAATGCATACATTCATACATTTTTTTTTTTTTTTCCTGTGCTGGCCCCCCGTGGAATCGAACCCACAACCCTGGTGTTGCAAACACCATGCTCTACCAACTGAGCTCTACCAACTGAGATACAGGGAAGTTGATCCGGTGATGGCTGAACAGGTGTAATGAACAGGTGTAATGAACACTGAACAGGTGTAATGAACACTGACCAGGTGTAATGAACAGGTGTAATGAACACAGAACAGGTGTAATGAACACAGAACAGGTGTAATGAACACAGAACAGGTGTAATGAACACTGAACAGGTGTAATGAACACTGAACAGGTGTAATGAACAGGTGTAATGAACACTGAACAGGTGTAATGAACAGGTGTAATGAACACTGAACAGGTGTAATGAACAGGTGTAATGAACACTGAACAGGTGTAATGAACAGGTGTAATGAACACTGAACAGGTGTAATGAACACAGAACAGGTGTAATGAACACAGAACAGGTGTAATGAACACTGAACAGGTGTAATGAACACTGAACAGGTGTAATGAACACTGAACAGGTGTAATGAACACTGAACAGGTGTAATGAACACTGAACAGGTGTAATGAACACTGAACAGGTGTAATGCACACTGAACAGGTGTAATGCACACTGAACAGGTGTAATGCACACTGAACAGGTGTAATGAATACTGAACAGGTGTAATGAACACTGAACAGGTGTAATGAATACTGAACAGGTGTAATGAACAGGTGTAATGAACACTGAATAGGTGTAATGAACACTGGACAGGTGTAATGAACACTGGACAGGTGTAATGAATACTGAACAGGTGTAATGAACAGGAGTAATGAACATTGAACAGGTGTAATGAACACTGAACAGGTGTAATGAATACTGAACAGGTGTAATGAACACTGAACAGGTGTAATGAACACTGAACAGGTGTAATGAATACTGAACAGGTGTAATGAACACTGAACAGCTGTAATGAACACTGAACAGGTGTAATGAACACTGAACAGGTGTAATGAACACTGAACAGGTGTAATGAACACTGAACAGGTGTAATGCACACTGAACAGGTGTAATGCACACTGAACAGGTGTAATGAACACTGAACAGGTGTAATGAACACTGAACAGGTGTAATGAACACTGAACAGGTGTAATGAATACTGAACAGGTGTAATGAACACTGAACAGGTGTAATGAACACTGAACAGGTGTAATGCACACTGAACAGGTGTAATGCACACTGAACAGGTGTAATGAATACTGAACAGGTGTAATGAACACTGAACAGGTGTAATGAACGCGTGTAAAAATTACCATAACAAGCATTCTAATCACCTGTAAACACACTGGACAGGTGAACAAAATCATGTGTACAAAAGATGACATTTGACACTTGAAAAAATCAGGTGAAAAATGATAATTACAAGTGTTAAGACGTGTTCCAGGTAAGACGATTTGAACCTTTTGGCCTTCCATATTTGACCCATTAGAAAAAAAAACGTTTCTCCATTGACAGTCCATGTTAATTAATGGCTGTAGTTTAAGGCTCTAGGAAGAAGTTGGGTGACTTGGTGAAAGGTATCAGAAGCTTCCCTTGGGTGACTCACCCCGGTCATATCCTGTAACATGTAGAGAGAATGACGTAAGATCACCGGACAGTATATTATAACCTCAGAGCGCTCGGTGGCGCGTGCATTAGATACTCCGGTGATGGCTGAGCTCGAGGCAGAGTCGCTTCATTTCTCCGTGGGCATCCTCGGGATTTCCGGCGGTGAGTGAAAATCTAGATTTCTGATCGGTTTCTACTTTTTATATAGCCTAAAGCCTTCTGAAGAATTAGCCGTCTATTGCGATTTAAATATATTGTAAAATAAATGTATTATTGAGTATATTAAGCAATGAGAAGTTGATCATAAAAACAATACTTGGCATGGACCCGGACAATCAAAATAAAGAGTAAGTAAGATAACAACAATTAAAATGTCCCATTCCTTTTTGTATGGAAATGTATATTCAAAGGTCTCACTCGAATATATTTGATCCAAAAAGGAGTGGGGCTTTTTGTTTTAGGTCGTTATCTTATTTTCTCTTTATTTTGATGATCCTTATAGATCTCATATTAAATATTGTGATCACAATAAATCTGTGAGAAGGTTTATATTATATGTATTATATTGTACATGAATGCAGGCTGTTTCTCAAAATAGACTTCATGAGAGCTGTGAGGTGAAAGTGGTCAGATGCGTCGTCAAGTTGCAGTACAGAAACTTGGCCAATAGAGGGCGAATATGGAGCTGTGTTCATGGCTTCTTCTCAAACAATGTTTTTTTTTGTGTGAGTTTGTGTGGTCTAAAGCCAGATGTCTTCTGCCCTGTTGTTGTTGAACCCTGCAGGTTCTCTACTGCTGCTGGTGAATAACTATGGCAGCTCTCCTGAAAAATCCCTCATCCCCCATACTGCACTGGGGGTGCTGCTGCTGATCATTGCTGCCCTCTTGGCCTATTCTGGTAGACTACCTGCTGTTTATTACCCATAATAACCCTACTCTGGTAGACTACCTGCTGTTTATTACCCATAATAACCCTACTCTGGTAGACTACCTGCTGTTTATTACCCATAATAACCCTACTCTGGTGGGATACCTGCTGTTTATTACCCATAATAACCCTACTCTGGTAGACTACCTACTGTTTATTACCCATAATAACCCTACTCTGGTGGAATACCTGCTGTTTATTACCTATAATAACCCTACTCTGGTAGACTACCTACTGTTTATTACCCATAATAACCCTACTCTGGTAAACTACCTACTGTTTATTACCCATAATAACCCTACTCTGGTGGAATACCTGCTGTTTATTACTCATAATAACCCTACTCTGGTAAACTACCTGCTGTTTATTACCCATAATAACCCTACTCTGGTAGACTACCTGCTGTTTATTACCCATAATAACCCTACTCTGGTAGACTACCTGCTGTTTATTACCCATAATAACCCTACTCTGGTAGACTACCTGCTGTTTATTACCCATAATAACCCTACTCTGGTGGGATACCTGCTGTTTATTACCCATAATAACCCTACTCTGGTAGACTACCTACTGTTTATTACCCATAATAACCCTACTCTGGTGGAATACCTGCTGTTTATTACCTATAATAACCCTACTCTGGTAGACTACCTACTGTTTATTACCCATAATAACCCTACTCTGGTAAACTACCTACTGTTTATTACCCATAATAACCCTACTCTGGTGGAATACCTGCTGTTTATTACTCATAATAACCCTACTCTGGTAAACTACCTGCTGTTTATTACCCATAATAACCCTACTCTGGTAGACTACCTGCTGTTTATTACCCATAATAACCCTACTCTGGTAGACTACCTGCTGTTTATTACCCATAATAACCCTACTCTGGTAGACTACCTGCTGTTTATTACCCATAATAACCCTACTCTGGTGGGATACCTGCTGTTTATTACCCATAATAACCCTACTCTGATAAACTACCTACTGTTTATTACTCATAATAACCCTACTCTGGTGGAATACCTGCTGTTTATTACTCATAATAACCCTACTCTGGTAGACTACCTGCTGTTTATTACTCATAATAACCCTATTCTGGTAGACTACCTACTGTTTATTACCCATAATAACCCTACTCTGGTAGACTACCTACTGTTTATTACTCATAATAACCCTACTCTGGTAGACTACCTGCTGTTTATTACTCATAATAACCCTACTCTGGTAGACTACCTACTGTATATTACTCATAACAGGCTGTATGCTCATAATAACCCTACTCTGGTAGACTACCTGCTGTTTATTACCCATAATAACCCTACTCTGGTGGAATACCTGCTGTTTATTACCCATAATAACCCTACTCTGGTAGACTACCTACTGTTTATTACTCATAATAACCCTACTCTGGTAGACTACCGACTGTTTATTACTCATAATAACCCTACTCTGGTAGACTACCGACTGTTTATTACTCATAAAAACCCTACTCTGGTAGACTACCGACTGTTTATTACTCATAATAACCCTACTCTGGTAGACTACCAACTGTTTATTACTCATAATAACCCTACTCTGGTAGACTACCTACTGTTTCAGCTAGACATAAACAAATATTTTTCCCTCCCTCCCTCCCTCCCTCCCTCCTTCCCTCCCTCTCCTCCCACCAGGTGTACGACGCAGCTTGTCCCAGTCCCATTTGTTCTCCAGTGTGTGTCTGACAGTATCGGCCCTTTGGGGTGGATCCGGCCTGATCTACCTGCTGGTTGGGGAGCGGGTCCTGGGGGCCACAGAGCTGAGGACCTCTCTGGTCCCTGGTCTTGCAGCCTTCACCCTGGCCCTCCTCATCCTGGCTATAGTCTCGCTCTTCCAGAGAGAGGTGTGTAATATGTGCTATCTGGAGGGGGAAGTAGGGTTTAACAATTCTGGTAACTTTCCAAAAACTCCTGGTTAAAGGATTCCCTGGATTTTCTGCTTATGCACTCGTAATTCCTGGAATCTTCCAAAGAACAGAGTAGCTGCTGCCTTGGCATTAACCTCTCTGGGCTATTACTTCCATTTCTCAAACATATGACTATTTTACAGCATTTTAAAGACAAGACTCTCGTTAATCTAACCACACTGTCCGATTTCAAAAAGGCTTTACAACGAAAGCAAAACATTAGATTATGTCAGCAGAGTACCCAGCCAGAAATAATCAGACACCCATTTTTCAAGCTAGCATATAATGTCACATGAACCCAAACCACAGCTAAATGCAGCACTAACCTTTGATGATCTTCATCAGATGACAATCTTAGGACATTATGTTATACAATACATGCATGTCTGTTCAATCAAGTTCATATTTATATCAAAAACCAGCTTTTTACATTAGCAGGTGACTAGCATGTGACTAGCATTCCCACCGAACACTTCCGGTGAATTTACTAAATTACTCACGATAAACGTTCACAAAAAACATAACAATTATTTTAAGAATTATAGATACAGAACTCCTCTATGCACTCGATATGTCCGATTTTAAAATAGCTTTTCGGTGAAAGCACATTTTGCAATATTCTAAGTAGATAGCCCGGCATCACAGGGCTAGCTATTTAGACACCCAGCAAGTTTAGCCCTGACCAAAGTCAGATTTACTATAAGAAAAATGTTATTACCTTTGCTGTCTTCGTCAGAATGCACTCCCAGGACTTCTACTTCAATAGCAAATGTTGGTTTGGTCCCAAATAATCCATTGTTATATCCAAATAGCGGCGTTTTGTTCGTGCGTTCAAGACACTATCCGAAAGGGTAAATAAGGGTTACGAGCACGACGCATTTCGTGACAAAATATTCTAAATATCCCATTACCGTACTTCGAGGCATGTCAACCGCTGTTTAAAATCAATTTTTATGCAATTTTTCTCGTAAAAAAGCGATAATATTCCGACCGGGAAATCGTTTTTTATTACAAAGAGAGTGAACGTAAAAGCATGGGATCCCCTCATGCACGAGCCTCAGTCTAATGGCCCTCTGATAGAGCACTTGCCAAACGCGCTAGTGTGTTTCAGCCTGGGAATGGAATTACGTCATTCAGCTTTTTCCCGGGTTCTGAGAGCCTATGGGAGCCGTAGGAAGTGTCACGTCATGCCAGAGATCCTGTTTTTGTTAGAGATGACCAAGGAGGGCAAGAAATGGTCAGACAGGCCACTTCCTGTAAGGAATCTTCTCAGGTTTTGGCCTGCCAAATGAGTTCTGTTATACTCACAGACACCATTCAAACAGTTTTAGAAACTTTAGGGTGTTTTCTATCCAAAGCCAATAATTACATGCATATTCTAGTTACTGGGCAGGAGTAGTAACCAGATTAAATCGGGTAAGTTTTTTATCCGGCCGTGCAAATACTGCCCCCTAGCCCCAACAGGTTAACTAATGGGGATCCATAATAAACCCCAGGAAGAGTAGCTGCTGTATTGGCAGGAACTAATGGGGATCCATAATAAACCCCAGGAAGAGTAGCTGCTCCCTTGGCAGGAACTAATGGAGATCCATAATAAACCCCAGGAAGAGTAGCTGCTGCCTTGGCACCCCAGGAAGAGTAGCTGCTGCCTTGACAGGAACTAATGGGGATCCATAATAAACCCCAGCAAGAGTAGCTGCTCCCTTGGCAGGAACTAATGGAGATCCATAATAAACCCCAGGAAGAGTAGCTGCTGCCTTGGCAGGAACTAACGGAGATCCATAATAAACCCCAGGAAGAGTAGCTGCTGCCTTGGCAGGAAATAATGGGGATCCATAATAAACCCCAGGAAGAGTAGCTGCTGCCTTGGCACCCCAGGAAGAGTAGCTGCTGCCTTGACAGGAACTAATGGGGATCCATAATAAACCCCAGCAAGAGTAGCTGCTCCCTTGGCAGGAACTAATGGAGATCCATAATAAACCCCAGGAAGAGTAGCCGCTGCCTTGGCAGGAACTAATGGGGATCCATAATAAACCCCAGGAAGAGTAGCTGCTGCCTTGGCACCCCAGGAAGAGTAGCTGCTGCCTTGGCAATGTGATCCATAATAAATACAAATACACATATAGACCATATAATTTGTATTGTTGTATGGTATTGTTTAATTGTATTGTATGTGTTGTTGAGTTTTATTGTTGCATTTTATTGTTGTATTTGATTGTAATTTGTTGTTGTATTGTAGGTGGTCATCTTTATCATCACCCTCTCAATCAGTCTGGCTTGTGGGCACCAAATCGCCGGTCTCTCCTCCCCGGGCTTCGGCCAGTCTGCCACCGCCGCCTGCTACCTGCTGGTCACTCTGGTGGGGACGTACTTCGGCTGTGGCCGCCTGCTCTCCTTTATCACCCAGGGTAGAGTGGAGGCTCCTGGGACACGGCTGAGGAAGAGGAAGGCTGGGGGTCGGGGGTCCAGAGGTCCGGAGGACTGTAACGATGTGGTGCCCGTAGGCCTGGTGATGAATCTCCTGTCTGCCAGTGTGTTAGCCTGCCCCCTACTGGCTGTGGTTCCTCAGCTCTCTGCGGGTCACGTCCCCTGGCTATGGACGGCTGCTGTATTCCAACTGGGGGTGTGTGTCCTCTCCTACAGGGCCATGGACTCTCTGACAGCCACCTTCTATGGCTTCACCTCCATCCTACACTTCACTGAGGGCTACAGCGCTCTCCTCACAGCTCCCTCCATCTCCATCCACCCTTCCTCCCCCATTCCTTTCCCCGTGGTCTTCTCTGTTCTGTTCTTCATCCTGGCTCTGTTCAGTTGTCAGAAGACTCTAGCTGAGGGTCTGTATCAGCTGTTCTTCGTAGCGTATACCATCGCCCTCGCCGCCCAACCGTCCCTGTCCTTCCAGGCCGGGGCGCAGGGCGTACAGGCGGCGATCTTTGTTGTGTCAGCTGTGATGCTACTGGTCACCTCCTACAACATGTCAGCCAATAGGATCCCTACGGGGGAGGGCATGTTCAAAGCCGTGGTGATGCGTATCAGCAGCCTGACACTCCGCCCCCGTGATAGACAGCTCCACGATCCTTACCTGGGCTACTCCAGGTATGCTGACGCCGAGGTGTTAGGCCACGCCTGCTCCGTGCTCGCTGCCTTCTCCATCGCGTCGTCCGTGGACGACCGGGACCCGCTGGTCGTGCTGGTGTTGCCGTGGACTGTGGTGGCTGGGGGCATCCTACAGTTGCTGGTTGGCTCTGTAGCCTTCGCCCGAGGTAAGACCCAATGCAGTATTAACGTGTTACAATTTGATATTTGTTCTGTTCGTGTGATTATTGTATATCCAACACGTTTTCATCGTGTTCATTTCCGGTACCGTAGGTAAGACGCTGGAGAGCACGGCATTCATCCTGTACGGTGTCATGTGGTCCGTCTGGGGGCTGACGCGGTACGGCGGTCTCTACGGTGACACCCGAGGCTTCAACGTTGCGGTCGGCATCATCAGCTTCCTGTTGTTCAACAGTCTGGTGACGGTAGGAGCGCTGTTCCTGAACATAGCCTGGTTCCTCTACGCCGCAACCTTTCACCTCATTATCATCTCCTTCTTGCTGGACGCCGTCGGAGCACTGCCTTATGGGTACGATATCGGCGTGTCTATCGTGTTCGGCCTGGTGTCTTTCTACTGCTTCCTGTCTGGTCTGTTCAACATGACCTTCCTGACGCCCCAGATGCCCCTGGGAAGGGCCCTGGTTAGGCTGAGCGGGAAAGGAGGAGAAGGGCGGGACATCTGTCCACATGTCCCGGCACGCAAGGCCACCGCTGTTCACCAGATAGCAGGTAAGAGGGTAAAGAGGGAGGCGACTAACCTGGTGTCTGCTTTAGACCGCACAGTAGCTCTTCAGAGGCATGATTGGTGACCATTGGTCTAGTCTAGTGCATCATTCACACTGCATGGTGTTTTCTCTCTCTCTCTCTCTCTCTCTCTCTCTCTCTCTCTCTCTCTCTCTGATACTGTAACATGGAGTCTGATACTGTAACATGGACCCTGACACTGTAACATGGAGTCTGATACTGTAACATGGAGTCTGATACTGTAACATGGAGTCTGATACTGTAACATGAACCCTGATACTGTAACATGAACCCTGATACTGTAACATGAACCCTGATACTATAACATGAACCCTGATACTGTAACATGAACCCTGATACTGTAACATGGACCCTGATACTGTAACATGGACCCTGATACTGTAACATGGAGTCTGATACTGTAACATGGAGTCTGATACTGTAACACGAACCCTGATACTGTAACACGAACCCTGATACTATAACACGAACCCTGATACTGTAACATGGAGTCTGATACTGTAACATGGAGTCTGATACTGTAACATGGAGTCTGATACTGTAACATGGACCCTGATACTGTAACATGGAGTCTGATACTGTAACATGAAGTCTAATACTGTAACATGAACCCTGATACTGTAACATGGACCCTGATACTGTAACATGGAGTCTGATACTGTAACATGAAGTCTGATACTGTAACATGAACCCTGATACTGTAACATGAACCCTGATACTGTAACATGGAGTCTGATAATGTAACATGGAGTCTGATACTGTAACATGGAGTCTGATACTGTAACATGAACCCTGATACTGTAACATGGAGTCTGATACTGTAACATGGACCCTGATACTGTAACATGGAGTCTGATACTGTAACATGGAGTCTGATACTGTAACATGAACCCTGATACTGTAACATGGAGTCTGATACTGTAACATGAACCCTGATACTGTAACATGGACCCTGATACTGTAACATGGAGTCTGATACTGTAACATGGAGTCTGATACTGTAACATGAACCCCGATACTGTAACATGGAGTCTGATACTGTAACATGGAGTCTGATACTGTAACATGAACCCTGATACTGTAACATGGACCCTGATACTGTAACATGGAGTCTGATACTGTAACATGGAGTCTGATACTGTAACATGGAGTCTGATACTGTAACATGAACCCTGATACTGTAACATGGAGTCTGATACTGTAACATGGAGTCTGATACTGTAACATGAACCCTGATACTGTAACATGAACCCTGATACTGTAACATGGAGTCTGATACTGTAACATGGAGCCTGATACTGTAACATGGAGCCTGATACTGTAACATGAAGTCTGATACTGTAACGTGGAGTCTGATACTGTAACGTGGAGTCTGATACTGTAACATGGAGTCTGATACTGTAACATGAACCCTGATACTGTAACATGGAGTCTGATACTGTAACATGAACCCTGATACTGTAACATGGAGCCTGATACTGTAACATGAAGTCTGATACTGTAATATGGAGTCTGATACTGTAACATGGAGTCTGATACTGTAACATGAACCCTGATACTGTAACATGGAGTCTGATACTGTAACATGAACCCTGATACTGTAACATGAACCCTGATACTGTAACATGGAGTCTGATACTGTAACATGGAGTCTGACACTGTAACATGAACCCTGATACTGTAACATGGAGTCTGATACTGTAACATGGAGTCTGATACTGTAACATGGAGTCTGATACTGTAACATGGACCCTGATACTGTAACATGAACCCTGATACTGTAACATGGAGTCTGATACTGTAACATGGAGTCTGATACTGTAACATGAACCCTGATACTGTAACATGGAGTCTGATACTGTAACATGAACCCTGATACTGTAACATGGAGTCTGATACTGTAACATGGAGCCTGATACTGTAACATGGACCCTGATACTGTAACATGGAGTCTGATACTGTAACATGGAGTCTGATACTGTAACATGGAGTCTGATACTGTAACATGAACCCTGATACTGTAACATGAACCCTGATACTGTAACATGAACCCTGATACTGTAACATGGAGCCTGATACTGTAACATGAAGTCTGATACTGTAACATGGAGTCTGATACTGTAACATGAACCCTGATACTGTAACATGAACCCTGATACTGTAACATGAACCCTGATACTGAAACATGGAGTCTGATACTGTAACATGAGTCTGATACTGTAACATGAGTCTGATACTGTAACATGGACCCTGATACTGTAACATGGACCCTGATACTGTAGTCTTATACTGTAGTCTGATACTGTAACATGGACCCTGATACTGTACCATGGAGTCTGATACTGTAACATGGAGTCTGATACTGTAACATGGACCCTGATACTGTAACATGAACCCTGATACTGTAACATGGAGTCTGATACTGTAACATGAATCCTGATACTGTAACATGGACCCTGATACTGTAACATGGAGCCTGATACTGTAACATGGAGCCTGATACTGTAACATGAACCCTGATACTGTAACATGGAGTCTGATACTGTAACATGGAGTCTGATACTGTAACATGAACCCTGATACTGTAACATGAACCCTGATACTGTAACATGGAGTCTGATACTGTAACATGGAGTCTGATACTGTAACATGGAGTCTGATACTGTAACATGAACCCTGATACTGTAACATGGAGTCTGATACTGTAACATGGAGTCTGATACTGTAACATGGAGTCTGATACTGTAACATGGAGTCTGATACTGTAAGATGAAGCCTAAGTCTGTGTCTGTCTGTCTCCAGAGATCATGAAGAATGGGGGAATATGTGGGATGCCCACTGACACGGTCTATGTACTTGTAGCAGCCTGTAACAGACCTGAGGCTGTGGAGAAGGCATACAGGTGAGTTACATGGCTTACTAGGCCCATATACATCTCATTGGATGACTAAACTTTGTACTCACAATGCTTCATAGTGGTAGGCTGGTCCCAGACATGTTTCAGCTGAGCCAACCCCTATAGACAGTAGTGCTGATCCAACCCCTATAGACAGTAGTGCTGAGCCAACCCCAATAGACAGTAGTGCTGAGCCAACCCCAATAGACAGTAGTGCTGAGCCACCCCTATAGACAGTACTGCTGAGCCAACCCCTATAGACAGTAGTGTTGAGCCAACCCCTATAGACAGTAGTGCGTAGCCAACCCCTATAGACAGTAGTGCTGAGCCAACCCCTATAGACAGTAGTGCTGATCCAACCCCTATAGACAGTAGTGCTGATCCAACCCCTATAGACAGTAGTGCTGAGCCAACCCCTATAGACAGTAGTGCTGAGCCAACCCCTATAGACAGTAGTGCTGATCCAACCCCTATAGACAGTAGTGTTGAGCCAACCCCTATAGACAGTAGTGCTGAGCCAACCCCTATAGACAGTAGTGCTGAGCCAACCCCTATAGACAGTAGTGCTGAGCCAACCCCTATCGACAGTAGTGCTGAACCAACCCCTATAGACAGTAGTGTTGAGCCAACCCCTATAGACAGTAGTGTTGAGCCAACCCCTATAGACAGTAGTGCTGAGCCAACCCCTATAGACAGTAGTGTTGAGCCAACCCCTATAGACAGTAGTGCTGAGCCAACCCCTATAGACAGTAGTGCTGAGCCAACCCCTATAGACAGTAGTGTTGAACCAACCCCTAGACAGTAGTGCTGAGCCAACACCTATAGACAGTAGTGCTGAGCCAACCCCTATAGACCATAGTGCTGAGCCAACCCCTATAGACAGTAGTGCTGAGCCAACCCCTATAGACAGTAGTGCTGATCCAACCCCTATAGACAGTAGTGCTGAGCCAACCCCTATAGACTGTAGTGCTGAGCCAACCCCTATAGACAGTAGTGCTGAGCCAACCCCTATAGACAGTGGTGTTGAGCCAACACTTATTATTTATTAATTTGACTTTACTATAATTAAATATTTCAGTTGTGTATTTTACATTAGTTTACCTTAATTAAATATTCCAGTTGTGTATATTACATTAGTTTACCTTAATTAAATATTTCAGTTGTGTCTATTAATTTAGTTTACCTGTGTATATTACGTTTGTTTTATTTGATTATATTTTTATCAAGTCATCATCTCATGTCTGTAGAGCTGCTGCTTCTGCAGTCGTTCATCAGTAAATACGGCATACTTTTCTGACTGCTGAGTACCAACTATCAATCATTTAGAGTATGTATTTTCAGCTAGAGATACAGTACCTCACGAAGCAACAGCTGCTGTCTCTCCCTGCCTCTCCCTGTCTCTCCCTGTCTCTCCCTGTCTCTCTCTGTCTCTCCCTGTCTCTTCCTGTCTCTTCCTGTCTCTCCCTGTCTCTCCCTGTCTCTCCCTGTCTCTCCCTGTCTCTTCCTGTCTCTCCCTGTCTCTTCCTGTCTCTCTCTGTCTCTCTCTGTCTCTCCCTGTCTCTCCCTGTCTCTTCCTGTCTCTCCCTGTCTCGTCCTGTCTCTTCCTGTCTCATTCTTTCTCTTCCTGTCTCTCCCTGTCTCCTCCTGTCTCTCCCTGTCTCCTCCTGTCTCTCCCTGTCTCCTCCTGTCTCTCCCTGTCTCCTCCTGTCTCTTCCTGTCTCTCCCTGTCTCTTCCTGTCTTTCCCTGTCTCTTCCTGTCTCTCCCTGTCTGTTCCTGTCTCTCCCTGTCTCTTCCTGTCTCTTCCTGTCTGTTTCTGTCTCTCCCTGTCTCTCTCTGTCTCTCCCTGTCTCTCCCTATCTATCCCTGTCTCTTCCTGTCTCTCCCTGTCTCTCCCTGTCTCTTCCTGTCTGTTTCTGTCTCTCCCTGTCTCTACCTGTCTCTTCCTGTCTCTCCCTGTCTCTACTTGTCTCTACCTGTCTCTCCCTGTCTCTACTTGTCTCTTCCTGTCTATCACTATCTCTCCGTCTCTTCCTGTCTCTACTTGTCTCTCCCTGTCTCGTCCTGTCTATCCCTGTCTCTCCCTGTCTCGTCCTGTCTATCCCTGTCTCTCCCTGTCTCTCCCTCGGGGTGTAAGCAGCATCTGAATAAACTATTCTCCTGTCTCTCCCTGTCTCTCCTAGGTGTAAGCAGCAGGCCCAGGACCGGCCCATGTCTCTGTGGGTCTCCTCTATAAACCAGTTAGAACCGGTCAGATCACTGCTGTCTCCTCTGCTCTGGGACTTCATGAGTGCTGCATGGCCCTCCTCTATCAGCATGGTCATACCCAGGGGTTAGTGGGTGACTTATTAACACTGTGTGTGTGTGTGTGTGTGTGTGCGTGCGTGCGTGTGTAGTGTAGTTTATTTGAGTTATTGTGATGAGTTTGTCCTGTATTCTTCACCAGGCCCGTGGATGGAGATGTTTGGTCTGGGGGAATCAGCTAAACACATTGGAACCCCTCAGAGCATCGCTATCAGGAACCCAGACTGTGCAGTAGCTACCCATCTTATCAACCTGGTACGAACCCTAAACCCTGACCTTTAACCCCTGAACTCTGACCCCTGACCTCTAACCTCTAACCCCTAACCTCTAACCCCTAACCACTAACCCCTAACCCCTAACCTCTAACCCCTAACCTCTAACCCCTAACCCCTGACCCCTGACCCCTGAACTCTAACCCCTGAACTCTAACCCTTAGAGCAGCTATCAGGAACCCAGACTGTGCAGTAGCTACCCATCTTATCAACCTGGTACAACCCCTAACCCCTACCCCTGAACTCTAACCCCTGAACTCTAACCCTCAGAGCAGCTATCAGGAACCCAGACTGTGTGGTAGCTACCCATCTTATCAACCTGGTACGACCCCTAACCCCTGAACTCTAACCCTTAGAGCAGCTATCAGGAAGCTACCCATCTTATCAACCTGGTACGACCCCTAACCCCTAACCTCTGACCCTTAGAGCAGCTATCAGGAACCCAGACTGTGTGGTAGCTACCCATCTTATCAACCTGGTACGACCCCTAACCCCTGAACTCTAACCCCTGAACTCTAACCCTTAGAGCAGCTATCAGGAACCCAGACTATGTGGTAGCTACCCATCTTATCAACCTGGTGAGATCATATCACAGACCAAGTGCTGGGCTGTAAACAAAAGCCTGCTCACTCTCTGTAGCTCACAGGGACCAGGGTTTGTGGTCACTGTATATCTTAATGCTTCCCATTCCTTCCCATTATCCTGCCCTGCAGGTGGGTCCCATCGCTGTGACGTCAGCCAACCCCACAGGAGAAGCAGACACCACACACCACAACCAGGTGTATGCCAAGCTGGGAGACAAGGTGCCCACACCTAAGCCTTGTTTAGACCTGGCGCTAACACACATTTCCTGTCCTGATCTTGTTTACATTCTGATTATGCCCACATTTTCTGAAATATGTCTACACATTGTATGTTATCAGTCCACTGTACTGGATTGTGACCACATTTCCTGGTCCCTTCCTTTCTTGCAAGTTATTTGACAGCTATTCTTTAAAAAATAATATGTATATATTTATTTATTTAAAGACACATATAACAATATTACTGTAGTATTACTGTAGGCTATGAGCCTGGTTCCTCTCTAGGGTTCTTCCTAGGTTTTGGCCTTTCTAGGGGAGTATTTCCTAGCCACCGTGCTTCTACATCAGCAATGCTTGCTGTTTGGGGTTTTAGGCCGGGTTTCTGTACAGCACTTTGAGATATCAGCTGATGTAAAAAGGGCTATATAAATACATTTGATTTGATTTGTTCTGACGGTCCAGCTGAGACACAGATATCAATATTACTGTAGTTCTGATGGTCCAGCTGAGACACAGATATCCATATTACTGTAGTTCTGATGGTCCAGCTGAGACACAGATATCAATATTACTGTAGTTCTGATGGTCCAGCTGAGACACAGATATCAATATTACTGTAGTTCTGATGGTCCAGCTGAGACACAGATATCAATATTACTGTAGTTCTGATGGTCCAGCTGAGACACAGATATCAATATTACTGTAGTTCTGATGGTCCAGCTGAGACACAGATATCAATATTACTGTAGTTCTGATGGTCCAGCTGAGACACAGATAACAATATTACTGTAGTTCTGATGGTCCAGCTGAGACACAGATATCAATATTACTGTAGTTCTGATGGTCCAGCTGAGACACAGATAACAATATTACTGTAGTTCTGATGGTCCAGCTGAGACACAGATATCAATATTACTGTAGTTCTGATGGTCCAGCTGAGACACAGATATCTATATTACTGTAGTTCTGATGGTCCAGCTGAGACACATATATCAATATTACTGTAGTTCTGATGGTCCAGCTGAGACACAGATATCCATATTACTGTAGTTCTGATGGTCCAACTGAGACACAGATATCCATATTACTGTAGTTCTGATGGTCCAGCTGAGACACAGATATCAATATTACTGTAGTTCTGATGGTCCAGCTGAGACACAGATATCAATATTACTGTAGTTCTGATGGTCCAGCTGAGACACAGATAACAATATTACTGTAGTTCTGATGGTCCAGCTGAGACACAGATATCAATATTACTGTAGTTCTGATGGTCCAGCTGAGACACAGATATCAATATTACTGTAGTTCTGATGGTCCAGCTGAGACACAGATATCAATATTACTGTAGTTCTGATGGTCCAGCTGAGACACAGATAACAATATTACTGTAGTTCTGATGGTCCAGCTGAGACACAGATATCAATATTACTGTAGTTCTGATGGTCCAGCTGAGACACAGATAACAATATTACTGTAGTTCTGATGGTCCAGCTGAGACACAGATATCAATATTACTGTAGTTCTGATGGTCCAGCTGAGACACAGATATCTATATTACTGTAGTTCTGATGGTCCAGCTGAGACACATATATCAATATTACTGTAGTTCTGATGGTCCAGCTGAGACACAGATATCCATATTACTGTAGTTCTGATGGTCCAGCTGAGACACAGATATCAATATTACTGTAGTTCTGATGGTCCAGCTGAGACACAGATAACAATATTACTGTAGTTCTGATGGTCCAGCTGAGACACAGATATCAATATTACTGTAGTTCTGATGGTTCAGCTGAGACACAGATATCAATATTACTGTAGTTCTGATGGTCCAGCTGAGACACAGATATCAATATTACTGTAGTTCTGATGGTCCAGCTGAGACACATATATCAATATTACTGTAGTTCTGATGGTCCAGCTGAGACACAGATATCAATATTACTGTAGTTCTGATGGTCCAGCTGAGACACAGATATCAATATTACTGTAGTTCTGATGGTCCAGCTGAGACACAGATAACAATATTACTGTAGTTCTGATGGTCCAGCTGAGACACAGATATCAATATTACTGTAGTTCTGATGGTCCAGCTGAGACACAGATAACAATGTCTGTCTGTCTGTCTGTCTGTCTGTCTGTCTGTCTGTCTGTCTGTCTGTCTGTCTGTCTGTCTGTCTGTCTGTCTGTCTGTCTGTCTAGGTGGATGGTGTGCTGTGTGATGGTCCATCCCCTGAGAACACTGCCTCCACTGTGGTCGACTGCACCAAGATAGAGAGCGGCCATATTGGATTCTTCAGAGTGGGCCTCGTCTCCAAGTCTCAGGTAAACAGGGTTAAGGTTCAGGCTAGGGTTAGAGTTAGGGACTCTTCAGAGTGGCCTCATCTCCAAGTCTCAGGTCAACAAGGCATGACAATAACCTTAAATCGGACACCAACTAAGCACACTAACCATTAACATGACAAGACACACACAGTGAGCTAATGTGCAGGACGACCGCAATCAAGGGTATGGTTACTCTCCGTGTGTGTGTGTGTGTGTGTGTGTGTGTGTGTGTGTGTGTGTCTATATGTAATGTGTAACACCTCTGTTATGTGTGTTTGCCAGGTGCTCCAGATCTTTGAGGAAGTCCAGAAAAGGCACTCCCACGGCCAGATAAACCCTGGATTTGAAACAGACCTCACAGAGCCTGGCCCTAAATTGACAGATCCTCAGAGACACACAGAACAACACCATACACAGTCCCTAGAGTCCTCTCCACTTCCACCAGCCACCCTGTCTCCTTCCTATGGAGACACCTCTCCACTTCCACCAGCCACCCTGTCTCCTTCCTATGGAGACACCTCTCCACTTCCACCAGCCACCCTGTCTCCTTCCTATGGAGACACCTCTCCACTTCCACCAGCCACCCTGTCTCCTTCCTATGGAGACACCTCTCCACTTCCACCAGCCACCCTGTCTCCTTCCTATGGAGACACCTCTCCACTTCCACCAGCCACCCTGTCTCCTTCCTATGGAGACACCTCTCCACTTCCACCAGCCACCCTGTCTCCTTCCTACGGAGACACCTCTCCACTTCCACCAGCCACCCTGTCTCCTTCCTATGGAGACACCTCTCCACTTCCATCAGACTCCCCAAGCTACAGACCCTGGGTCCGGACAACTACTGAAGGCTCTTAGTTACCATCTTAGTTTAGAACATGTAGAAAGTGTAACATAAACTGTCTTATTTTAGATTTCATGTTTTATGGGTGGAAATGAGTTGGTGTTCCCTGAATAACAACAACACACCAAAGAAATTAATATTTAAGACAAACAGTATTTGCGTATGTTTAAATGTATATTAAAGGCAAAAGCTCTTTCTTTGTTGTTTAGTAATTACATAACTTTCTCTCATCACAGACTAGTGTCTTGTGTAAATATTGGGTTTATTCTAACCATGTATGAGAGTTGTAACTTTACTGTTGCTATGGAGACAGATTGTTGTCACGTGCATAATGTGTTCTCTGTAATGGAGTTATATTAAAGAAACCTGTGCCGTCGACAAATGAATGTGAGAAATATCTTTGCTTTGTGGATCTATAAAGACATTAGCCTACAAAACGATCCCATATTCAGATAGTTATATTAGTCTGCACATCAACACAATAATGGAATAATCACTTATGAAGCTGTCTTAGTCACATAGACAACTGCTTATCCAGGATTATATCAATTCCAGTGTTGATGGCAGGACTGGTACATATGTAACATAGAACATATGCTGATAGAGGATGTGTTGCTAATCACCGACACTGCTGTTTGGACCTTCAGTTAACCTTGGATCAACCTCAGAGATATCTACCTCTAGGTATAATATACCCACCTCTAGATAGAATATATCCACCTCTAGATAGAATATACCCACCTCTAGATATAATATATCCACTTCTAGATATACCCACCTCTAGATAGAATATATCCACCTCTAGATAAAATATACCCACCTCTAGATAGAATATACCCACCTGTAGATATACCCACCTCTAGATAGAATATATCCACCTCTAGATAGAATATACCCACCTCTAGATAGAATATACCCACCTCTAGATAGAATATACCCACCTCTAGATAGAATATACCCACCTCTAGATAGAATATACCCACCTCTAGATAGAATATACCCACCTCTAGATAGAATATACCCACCTCTAGATAGAATATACCCACCTCTAGATAGAATATACCCACCTCTAGATAGAATATACCCACCTCTAGATAGAATATACCCACCTCTAGATAGAATATACCCACCTCTAGATAGAATATACCCACCTCTAGATAGAATATACCCACCTCTAGATAGAATATACCCACCTCTAGATAGAATATACCCACCTCTAGATAGAATATACCCACCTCCAGATAGAATATACCCACCTCCAGATAGAATATACCCACCTCCAGATAGAATATACCCACCTCTAGATAGAATATACCCACCTCTAGATAGAATATACCCACCTCTAGAACGAATATACCCACCTCTAGATAGAATATACCCACCTCTAGATAGAATATACCCACCTCTAGATAGAATATATCCACCTCTAGATAGAATATACCCACCTCTAGATAGAATATACCCACCTCTAGATAGAATATACCCACCTCGAGATATAATATACCCACCTCGAGATATAATATACCCACCTCGAGATATAATATATCCACCTCTAGATATAATATATCCACCTCTAGATATACCCACCTCTAGATAGAATATATCCACCTCTAGATATAATATATCCACCTCTAGATATAATATATCCACCTCTAGATATACCCACCTCTAGATAGAATATATCCACCTCTAGATAGAATATACCCACCTCTAGATAGTATATACCCACCTCTAGATAGTATATATCCACCTCTAGATAGTATATATCCACCTCTAGATAGAATATACCTACCTCTAGATAGAATATACCCACCTCTAGATAGAATATACCCACCTCTAGATAGAATATACCCACCTCTAGATAGAATATATCCCTCTAGAACAAATATATCCACCTCTAGAACAAATATATCCACCTCTAGAACAAATATATCCACCTCTAGATAGAATATATCCACCTCTAGATAGAATATATCCACCTCTAGATAGAATATATCCACCTCTAGATAGAATATATCCACCTCTAGATAGAATATACCCACCTCTAGATAGAATATACCCACCTCTAGATAGAATATATCCACCTCTAGATAGAATATATCCACCTCTAGATAGAATATATCCACCTCTAGATAGAATATACCCACCTCTAGATAGAATATATCCACCTCTAGATAGAATATATCCACCTCTAGATATATCTACCTCTAGATAGAATATACCCACCTCTAGATAGAATATATCCACCTCTAGATAGAATATATCCACCTCTAGATAGAATATATCCACCTCTAGATAGAATATATCCACCTCTAGATAGAATATATCCACCTCTAGATAGAATATATCCACCTCTAGATAGAATATATCCACCTCTAGATAGAATATATCCACCTCTAGATAGAATATATCCACCTCTAGATAGAATATACCCACCTCTAGATAGAATATACCCACCTCTAGATAGAATATATCCACCTCTAGATAGAATATATCCACCTCTAGATAGAATATACCCACCTCTAGATAGAATATATCCACCTCTAGATAGAATATACCCACCTGGCCCATGTTGACTCCAATGCTTCCTACAGTTGTGTCCAGTTGGCTGGATGTCCTTTGGGTGGTGGACCATTCTTGATACACACAGGAAACGGTTGAGTGAAAAACCCAGCAGCGTTTCAGTTCTTGACACACTCAAACTGGTGCTCCTGGCACCTACTTCCATACCCTGTTCAAAAGGCACGTAAATCTTTGGTCTTGCCCATTTACCCTCTGAATGGCACACAGACACAATCCATGTCTCAATTATCTAAAGGCTTAAACATCCTTCATTAACCCGTCTCCTCCACTTCATCTACACTGATTGAAGTGGATTTAACAAGTGACATCAATAAGGGATTATAGGTTTCACCTGGATTCACCTGGTCAGTCTTTGTCATGGAAAGAGCAGGTGTTCCTAATGTTTTGTACAGTCCGTGGATCCACCTCGAGATAAGGTTGAACCAAAGACTAACATAACATCGCTAGTTGGCTGTTTAATGGTCGTCATCACAATGGGTTTGACTGCTCCCCATACCAGCCTGAATGGTCTAGTCATCACAATGGGTTTGACTGCTCCCCATACCAGCCTGAATGGTCTAGTCATCACAATGGGTTTGAAATGCTCCCAATACCAGCCTGAATGGTCTAGTCATCACAATGGGTTTGACTGCTCCCCATACCAGCCTGAATGGTCTAGTCATCACAATGGGTTTGACTGCTCCCCATACCAACCTGAATGGTCTAGTCATCACAATGGGTTTGACTGCTCCCCATACCAACCTGAATGGTCTAGTCATCACAATGGGTTTGACTGCTCCCCATACCAGCCTGAATGGTCTAGTCATCACAATGGGTTTGACTACTCCCCATACCAGCCTGAATGGTCGTCATGACAATGAGTTTGACTGCTCCCCATACCAGCCTGAATGGTCTAGTCATCACAATGGGTTTGAAATGCTGCCCATACCAGCCTGAATGGTCGTCATGACAATGGGTTTGACTGCTCCCCATACCAGCCTGAATGGTCTAGTCATCACAATGGGTTTGACTGCTCCCCATACCAACCTGAATGGTCTAGTCATCACAATGGGTTTGACTGCTCCCCATACCAGCCTGAATGGTCTAGTCATCACAATGGGTTTGACTGCTCCCCATACCAGCCTGAATGGTCTAGTCATCACAATGGGTTTGAAATGCTGCCCATACCAGCCTGAATGGTCTAGTCATCACAATGGGTTTGACTGCTCCCCATACCAGCCTGAATGGTCGAGTCATCACAATGGGTTTGACTGCTCCCCATACCAGCCTGAATGGTCTAGTCATCACAATGGGTTTGAAATGCTGCCCATACCAGCCTGAATGGTCTAGTCATCACAATGGGTTTGACTACTCCCCATACCAACCTGAATGGTCTAGTCATCACAATGGGTTTGAAATGCTCCCAATACCAGCCTGAATGGTCTAGTTATCACAATGGGTTTGACTACTCCCCATACCAGCCTGAATGGTCTAGTCATCACAATGGGTTTGATCTGTAAGCCTCATGAAAAGTTAATGAATGTCGAACTGTATTTTAACCTGGCCAAGTTAGAAGTCTGATAATATTTCACGCTGTTCTTTAAAAAAAAAATCCTTTCACTTTGATAGTATCAGTGAATCAATATCAGAATGTAACATGGTGATCCTAGAATTTCTAATAAATAATTTCCTTCCCACAGGACCACGATCAGACAAGCCACTGTAGCTTCCATGCTAATCCTTATCACTATGTCAGATCACCTGTTTTTACACTTTCCCCTTTTGGGAATAGCAACGTGACAAGCTACTGTCAGTGTGTGTAGATAATTAGGCTTGTTTTAGATGTGTATTCAGTGTAGCGATAAGTCTCCCTTTGTTTAGCCTGTCTCCCAGACTCAGTGTCAGACAGCTCACATGAGAACAGAATGTTCAAGATAAAATCTAAACACAGAGACTATTTAATCCTCAGTTTGATTACATCTTATTGGCTTGAGACTGAGTCCTGTGTAGTTGATCCTTCTAAAGGAGAGCAATGGTGTTGACCTGACCTGACTCCTAAATGGAAAAATATTCCCTATATAGGACACTATATAGGACCCATAATAGGACACTATATAGGACCCATAATAGGACTATATAGGACCCATAATAGGACACTACATAGGAACCATAAAAGAACACTATATTGGACCCATAATAGGACACTACATAGGACCCATAAAAGAACACTATATTGGACCCATAATAGGACACTATATAGGACCCATAAAAGAACACTATATTGGACCCATAATAGGACACTATATAGGACACTATATAGGAGCCATAATAGGACACTATATAGGACCCATAAAAGAACACTATATAGGACCCATAATAGGACCCTATATAGGACACTATACAGGACCCTTAATAGGACACTACATAGGACCCATAAAATAACACTATATTGGACCCATAATAGGACACTATATAGGACACTATATAGGAGCCATAATAGGACACTATATAGGACCCATAAAAGAACACTATATTGGACCCATAATAGGACACTATATAGGACACTATATAGGAGCCATAATAGGACACTATATAGGACCCATAATAGGACACTATATAGGACCCATAAAAGGACACTATATAGGACACGAAATAGGACACTATATAGGACACTATATAGGAAACTTTATAGCACCCATAATAAGACACTATATAGGACACTATATAGCACCCATAATAGGACACTATATAGGACCCATAATAGGACACTATATAGGATCCATAATAGGACACTATATAGGACCCATAATAGGACACTACATAGGACCCATAAAAGAACACTATATTGGACCCATAATAGGACACTATATAGGACCCATAATAGGACACTATATAGGACACTATATAGGAAACTTTATAGCACCCATAATAAGACACTATATAGGACACTATATAGCACCCATAATAGGACACTATATAGGACCCATAATAGGACACTACATAGGATCCATAATAGGACACTATATAGGATCCATAATAGGACACTATATAGGACCCATAATAGGACACTACATAGGACCCATAAAAGAACACTATATTGGACCCATAATAGGACACTATATAGGACACTATATAGGACCTATAAAAGAACACTATATTGGACCCATAATAGGACACAATATAGGACACTATATAGGAGCCATAATAGGACACTATATAGGACCCATAATAGGACACTATATAGGACCCATAAAAGGACACTATATAGGACACGATATAGGACACTATATAGGACACTATATAGGACCCATAATAGGACACTATATAGGACACTATATAGGAAACTTTATAGCACCCATAATAGGACACTATAAAGGAAATTATATAGGACCCATAATAGGACACTATATAGGACCCATAATAGGACACTATATAGGACCAATAATAGGACACTATATAGAACCAATAATAGGACACTATATAGAACCCATAATAGGACACTATATAGAACCCATAATAGGACACTATTTAGGACCCATAATAGGACACTATATAGGGAATTCAGGTGTCATTTGGGACATAACCCTGAACTGACCACCTCAGAGACGTTAGAACCAGACATGGTCAGTTGGCTACTCTAGTCCTGGTCAGTTGGCTACTCTAGCCCTGGTCAGTTGGCTACTCTAGCCCTGGTCAGCTGGCTACTCTAGTCCTGGTCAGTTGGCTACTCTAGCCCTGGTCAGTTGGCTACTCTAGCCCTGGTCAGTTGGCTACTCTAGTCCTGGTCAGTTGGCTACTCTAGCCCTGGTCATTTGGCTACTCTAGCCCTGGTCATTTGGCCACTCTAGCCCTGGTCATTTGGCCACTCTAGCCCTGGTCAGTTGGCTACTCTAGCCCTGGTCAGTTGGCTACTCTAGTCCTGGTCAGCTGGCTACTCTAGTCCTGGTCAGCTGGCTACTCTAGTCCTGGTCAGTTGGCTACTCTAGTCTTGGTCAGTTGGCTACTCTAGTCTTGGTCAGTTGGCTACTCTAGTCCTGGTCAGTTGGCTACTCTAGTCCTGGTCAGTTGGCTACTCTAGTCCTGGTCAGTTGGCTACTGTAGTCCTGGTCAGTTGGCTACTCTAGCCCTGGTCAGTTGGCTACTCTAGCCCTGGTCAGTTGGCTACTCTAGCCCTGGTCAGTTGGCTACTCTAGCCCTGGTCAGTTGTCTACTCTAGCCCTGGTCAGTTGGCTACTCTAGCCCTGGTCAGTTGTCTACTCTAGTCCTGGTCAGTTGGCTACTCTAGCCCTGGTCAGTTGGCTACTCTAGCCCTGGTCAGTTGGCTACAGTTGAACTGATATTGTTTGTCCCCTGATGAGTGGTTCAGATCTGTGTCATTGAAGTAATTTCATTTGACCCCAAAATGACATCTAGAAACAGGGAGACTGAGATGTTATGACCCATCTGATTGGTCCAGAGGGAGACTGAGATGTTATGACCGATCTGATTGGTCCAGAGGGAGACTGAGATGTTATGACCGATCTAATTGGTCCAGAGGGAGACAGATGTTATGACCCATCTGATTGGTCCAGAGGGAGACAGATGTTATTGACCCATCTGATTGGTCCAGAGGGAGACTGAGATGTTATGACCCATCTGATTGGTCCAGAGGGAGACTGAGATGTTATGACCCATCTGATTGGTCCAGAGGGAGACTGAGATGTTATGACCCATCTGATTGGTCCAGAGGGAGACAGATGTTATGACCCATCTGATTGGTCCAGAGGGAAACAGGTGATGTTATGACCCATCTGATTGGTCTAGAGGGAGACTTGAGATGTTCCTATTTTGAGCCACGACATTGCAGTCATATTTTTAAGCTAAATTGCTTCTTGAATAATTTTTCAAGATAGACATAGTGGCGATGAGAGAGATTCTTGGGGCTGGTATTGTCACATAAAACTTGTATAAAAATGTTTGATAAGTAGGCCAATATTGATGAGAGGAAGACCGGTATACCAGGAAAATGATGCCAAGGAAACATGTTTCAGGAAATACTGTCCGTTGAGTGATTGGATAAAAACATTCTTGATGCTCAGGATAGAGGCAGAAGACGCCAGCAAGGAGTAATGAAGCGTGACATCAATTACGCTATAAGGAAGTACATCCATCATGACACAATGCTTAAGGCTGGTGTTGGCTCGACTCTACCTGTGGAAAGACTGGTCAAACACAAACAAAACAACTCCTTCGTTGGCCATGGCAATGAGGTTATCCCTCTAAATGTTTCCTTACTGCTCTATATCCCAGTTAATCATTACATCTTATTGGCTTGGGACTGAGTCCTTTGTAGTTGATCCTTCTAAAGGATACTTGATTCAAATCAAATCAAACTTTATTTGTCACATGCGCCGAATACAACATGTGTAGTAGACCTTACTGTGAAATGCTTACTTACAGGCCCTTAACCAACAGTGCAGTTCTTTAGTTTACCAAATAAACTAAAGAAAAAAGAATAAAAAGTAACACAATAAAATAACAATAGTGGGGCTATATACAGGGGGTACCGGTACAGAGCCAATGTGGAGGCTATATACAGGGGGGGTACCGGTACAGAGTCAATGTGGAGGCTATATACAGGGGGTACCGGTACAGAGTCAATGTGGAGGCTATATACAGGGGGTACCGGTGCAGAGTCAATGTGGAGGCTATATACAGGGGGTACCGGTACAGAGTCAATGTGGAGGCTATATACAGGGGGTACCGGTACAGAGACAATGTGGAGGCTATATACAGGGGGTACCGGTACAGAGTCAATGTGGAGGCTATATACAGGGGGTACCGGTACAGAGTCAATGTGGAGGCTGTATACAGGGGGTACCGGTACAGAGTCAATGTGGAGGCTATATACAGGGGGTACCGGTACCGAGTCAATGTGGAGGCTATATACAGGGGGTACTGATACAGAGACAATGTGGAGGCTATATACAGGGGGTACCGGTACAGAGTCAATGTGGAGGCTATATACAGGGGGTACCGGTACAGAGTCAATGTGGAGGCTATATACAGGGTGTACCGGTACAGAGTCAATGTGGAGGCTATATACAGGGGGTACCGGTACAGAGTCAATGTGGAGGCTATATACAGGGGGTACCGGTGCAGAGTCAATGTGGAGGCTATATACAGGGGGTACCGGTACAGAGTCAATGTGGAGGCTATATACAGGGGCTACCGGTACCGAGTCAACGTGGAGGCTATATACAGGGGGTACCGGTACAGAGACATTGTGGAGGCTATATACAGGGGGTACTGGAACAGAGTCAATGTGGAGACTATATACAGGGGGTACCGGTACTGAGACAATGTGGAGGCTATATACAGGGGGTACCGGTACAGAGTCAATGTGGAGGCTGTAGTGCCTTGCGGTCAGAGGCCGAGCAATTGCCGTACCGGTCAGGATGCTCTCGATGGTGCAGCTGTAGAACTTTTTAGGATCTGGGGACCCATGCCAAGTCTTTTCAGTCTCCTGAGGGGGAAAAGGTTTTGTCGTGCCCGCTTCACGACTGTCTTGGTGTGTTTGGACCATGATAGTTTGTTGGTGATGTTGACACCAAGGAACTTGAAACTCTCGACCCGCTCCACTACAGCCCCGTCGATGTTGAGGGCCTGTACGGCCCGCCTTTTCCTGTAGACCACGATCAGCTCCTTTGACTTGCTCACGTTGAGGAAGACCCCTCTTCGCCCCTTTTCATCCTTCTTCATCACTCTTCATCACACTTCACTCCTCTTCATCCTTCTTCATCCCTCTTCATCCTCTTCATCCTCTTCATCCCTCTTCACCACTCTTTGCTTCACTCCTCTTCATCACTATTCACCGGCATCAGTCGCAATGCTCTTTGAGCTGCTCTGGTGTCCCTGCCACACATTTGTCATGTGTCTTGTCCTTCTGGAAAGATCCATAGTATCATTGTGAAATGGTTGAGAATGTCAGCACAGAGCCTCGTTGTGTACATGAGTGAGATGTGTTCATTAGATAAACTTCTGAGTCAAACAATCAGACGACAAATAAGAATGAGGAAGAGAAGAGAGACTAAGGTGATGATTCAGACAAACACAACAATGTCTTCCTCTACGTTGTTCTCAGGCTCCTCCTGACGAGGTTCACCTGAAGGAAAATAAACTAAATGTTTCCAGTTCAATATCAGATGCCTCATTCTTGACACTACGTAGCTTCCTGAATCACGTCACCCAGCGGAGGCTGCTGAGGTGGGGATAATAAAACAACAGGTGTAGTAGACCTTACAGTGAAATGCTGACTACAACAGGTGTAGTAGACCTTACAGTGAAATGCTGACTACAACAGGTGTAGTAGACCTCACAGTGAAATGCTGACTACAACAGGTGTAGTAGACCTCACAGTGAAATGCTGAATACAACAGGTGTAGTAGACCTCACAGTGAAATGCTGAATACAACAGGTGTAGTAGACCTCACAGTGAAATGCTGAATACAACAGGTGTAGTAGACCTCACAGTGAAATGCTGAATACAACAGGTGTAGTAGACCTCACAGTGAAATGCTGAATACAACAGGTGTAGTAGACCTCACAGTGAAATGCTGAATACAACAGGTGTAGTAGACCTCACAGTGAAATGCTGAATACAACAGGTGTAGTAGACCTCACAGTGAAATGCTGAATACAACAGGTGTAGTAGACCTCACAGTGAAATGCTGAATACAACAGGTGTAGTAGACCTCACAGTGAAATGCTGAATACAACAGGTGTAGTAGACCTCACAGTGAAATGCTGAATACAACAGGTGTAGTAGACCTTACAGTGAAATGCTGAATACAACAGGTGTAGTAGACCTCACAGTGAAATGCTGAATACAACAGGTGTAGTAGACCTTACAGTGAAATGCTGAATACAACAGGTGTAGTAGACCTCACAGTGAAATGCTGAATACAACAGGTGTAGTAGACCTCACAGTGAAATGCTGAATACAACAGGTGTAGTAGACCTTACAGTGAAATGCTGAATACAACAGGTGTAGTAGACCTTACAGTGAAATGCTGAATACAACAGGTGTAGTAGACCTCACAGTGAAATGCTGAATACAACAAGTGTAGTAGACCTCACAGTGAAATGCTGAATACAGCAGGTGTAGTAGACCTCACAGTGAAATGCTGAATACAACAGGTGTAGTAGACCTCACAGTGAAATGCTGAATACAACAGGTGTAGACCTCACAGTGAAATGCTGAAAACAACAGGTGTAGACCTCACAGTGAAATGCTGAATACAACAGGTGTAGTAGACCTTACAGTGAAATGCTGAATACAACAGGTGTAGTAGACCTCACAGTGACATGCTGAATACAACAGGTGTAGTAGACTTCACAGTGAAATGCTGAATACAACAGGTGTAGTAGACCTTGCAGTGAAATGCTGAATACAACAGGTGTAGTAGACCTTACAGTGAAATGCTTACAGTGAAATGCAGTTAAGAAAATAACTTCAAATGTTTTGTTTTTTTAAGAAATAAAAGTAACAAATAATTAAAGAGCAGCAGTAAAATAACAAGCGAGGCTATATATATATATATATATACAGGGGGTACCGGTACAGAGTCAATGTGGAGGCTATATTCAGGGGGTACCGGTACAGAGTCAATGTGGAGGATATATACAGGGGGTACCGGTACAGAGTCAATGTGGAGGCTATATACAGGGGGTACCGGTACAGAGTCAATGTGGAGGCTATATACAGGGGGTACCGGTACAGAGTCAGTGTGGAGGCTATATACAGGGGGTACCGGTACAGAGTCAATGTGGAGGCTATATACAGGGGGTACCGGTACAGAGTCAATGTGGAGGCTGTATACAGGGGGTACCGGTACAGAGTCAATGTGGAGGCTGTATACAGGGGGTACCGGTACAGAGTCAATGTGGAGGCTGTATACAGGGGGTACCGGTACAGAGTCAATGTGGAGGCTATATACAGGGGGTACCGGTACAGAGTCAATGTGGAGGCTATATACAGGGGATACCGGTACAGAGTCAATGTGGAGGCTATATACAGGGGGTACCGGTACAGAGTCAATGTGGAGACTATATACAGGGGGGTACAGAGTCAATGTGGAGGCTATATACAGGGGATACCGGTACAGAGTCAATGTGGAGACTATATACAGGGGGTACCGGTACAGAGTCAATGTGGAGGCTATATACAAGGGATACCGGTACAGAGTCAATGTGGAGGCTATATACAGGGGGTACCGGTACAGAGTCAATGTGGAGGCTATATACAGGGGGTACCGGTACAGAGTCAATGTGGAGGCTATATACAGGGGGTACCGGTACAGAGTCAATGTGGAGGCTATATACAGGGGGTACCGGTACAGAGTCAATGTGGAGGCTATATACAGGGGATTACGGTACAGAGTCAATGTGGAGGCTATATACAGGGGGTACCGGTACAGAGTCAATGTGGAGGCTATATACAGGGGGTACCGATACAGAGTCAATGTGGAGGCTATATACAGGGGGTGCCAGTACAGAGTCAATGTGGAGGCTATATACAGGGGGTACCGGTACAGAGTCAATGTGGAGGCTATATACAGGGGGTACCGGTACAGAGTCAATGTGGAGGCTATATACAGGGGGTACCGGTACAGAGTCAATGTGGAGGCTATATACAAGGGGTACCGGTACAGAGTCAATGTGGAGGCTATATACAGGGGGTACCAGTACAGAGTCAATGTGGAGGCTATATACAGGGGGTACCGGTACAGAGTCAATGTGGAGGCTATATACAGGGGATACCGGTACAGAGTCAATGTGGAGGCTATATACAGGGGGTACCGGTACAGAGTCAATGTGGAGGCTATATACAGGGGGTACCGGTACAGAGTCAATGTGGAGGCTATATACAGGGGATACTGGTACAGAGACAATGTAGAGGCTATATACAGGGGGTACCGGTACAGAGTCAATGTGGAGGCTATATACAGGGGATACTGGTACAGAGTCAATGTGGAGGCTATATACAGGGGGTACGGTACAGAGTCAATGTGGAGGCTATATACAGGGGGTACCGGTACAGAGTCAATGTGGAGGCTATATACAGGGGATACCGGTATATATTTATATATCCACTCCAACCATTACTATGAGCTCGTCCTCCCCAATTAAGGTGCCACCAGCCTCCTGTGATCCCACATTGAGTGCTGTAATGGGGTTATGAGAGGTAGGCTATCTTCCTTGACCCCTTTCCAAGAAAAACACACAGCATTACATCAGAATGTCCTAAATCACCAAGTTGATGTCAAAGTACCTTACGCCATGCATAGCTGCTCTCACGGAATGACATGTAGGCCAACTTGTTTGACCCCTCTCAAAGATAGACTAAAAACACTATAATGGAGTCTTCTGATAGAGGTTGATCTGGGAAATGTCCAACTAGGACTAACACTCTCCTGGGTATCTTCACAACCGTTTCCTTACTGCTTTTCTCTTATCTTGTTTATATCGTTCTCATTAAAACATGTTGATTCGTTGGCTAACTTGGATGTGAGGAATTCTGGTACCTGCAAAGAGTGATGACTGTACAGTACAGTATGTTTCACTGGCAGGAAATGATCTACAGATGAGACAATGGAGCTGTTGTTCACCCAACACCTGCTCTCTCTCACCAAAAACATAGTTTAGTTTAACAGGTTCTTTCTTCTGGGGTTTAGTTTATTCTGGCGTGTCACCTCGATGCTTTTTGACAGCTCTCTGTCTTCTTTCAGGTGGATCTCATCTGGAGATGCCTCAGTCTTGACTCACATCACGTAGTTTCATACCATAATTTTCCTGAATCACGCCACATTGCCGCTCTGTAATGGGGTTATGAGATGTAGGACCAACTTCCTTGACTCCTCCCTCTCCAAGATGAGATTCAACTGAAGGAAAACAGAGTGTTGTCAAAAGGACAGAGGTTATGCTAGGAGAAACTAAATTCCTATTTGTTTGATGGTTTTCGAAGCATGATGACTGTATTATATATAGTAGGTCTCCACTGTTAAGAAGACAATGGAGCTGTTGTCCCCTGCCGGGAGAAAACACAACTTCCTTGTCCACGTTGATGTCAAAGCTCATTGATCCATCAATAGATGCCCTCATGGACCTAACTTTCTTGACCCCTCTCTAAGAGAAACCAAAGAACTATAATGTAGGTTATTAAAACCCTTGAGACTGGAGGGATCGAAATACCAATAGACTCCAAGAGAAGTACTGTACCATCGTAAGGGTTTAGACATGTTCTGTAACATCTTAAATGTAGATATCCATTTGATGCTGTCATTATGGCCTTGTTATGGCCCTTCCATTTGCAATCACCAATAAAAAAAAAGTGCTTGTCTTTTTTAAATTTTTTAAATTTTTGTTTGTGGTCAACTTCAGTTACCGTTAAGAGTGTATTTACAGTAAAAGGAGTGAAAATATTTATTGACAGTAGCTAGTGTTTCCTTATTCTTTGGTTAATACGGTTTATTGTACAGTTTACCATCAATACTTTATTTCCTTGTTTTACCTGGCATTATGTAACTTCCTGAGTCTTTGTTTCCTTACCTTGCAGGGTTTAGAATGAGATGAAGTATGATTAAACAGAGATTGGGTCATAATGACTCATAAGAACCGTTTCCATTATGTTACTTGGAGTAATTAGTTGTTGATTGAGCTAAATATAGCCAGGGACATTGGCTTGACTGTAATAATAATCGTGTCACACAGAACCAAATAAGCATTCATTTAAGGATGGTATGACAGACTATTGTATGAGCAATGAGAAGGGCTATGCTGTTGTACAGTATCTATATCCTGAAGAGCAGTCACGCCCCATGAATGTGATTTGTCAACCTGTTGAGTTCCAGGGAAGAGAAGGGACAAATTACTGATAAATTACTCAAAATGTCCATAGTAAGAGAAAAGACCATATAATTTATAATAAATAATGAACCTTTTGTTCATATATTTGTATGAAACTTGCCTAGTTAAATAAAAACATTAGAGGGAATATAACCCACTGAAACAAGAAGAGCTCATGCAACACTTCTGTCTGTCTGTCTGTGGCAGCTCACTATAAGTGTCTGATTCTCTCCCTGCCTCCCAGACACCGGTGTCTCACTGAGCTGCCAATGCTTCACATTGGAGCAGGGACTTCACAATGTGTTTGCGTAAGGATCTCACTAATTCTCTCTCCAAGAAAAAGTAGCCTGGCAAAGAAGTTAAAGTATGTCATCACTAATGCAGAACTGGGAATGACCCCCAATCTCAATGGTTAAGGGTCAGGAGTAAAACTATTAAATTATACAGGACAACATATAGGGACAGGGGGAATAATATTATACAGGACAACAGACAGGGGTGGCCAGTCCTCTTCTGGCTGTGCCGGGTGGAGATTATAACAGTACATGGCCAAGATGTTTAAATGTTCATAGATGACCAGCAGGGTCAGATAATAATAATCACGTCGGTTGTGGAGTAAATGTCAGCTGGCTTTTCATAGCCGATCATTCAGAGTTAGAGACAGCAGGTGCGGTAGAGAGAGAGAGAGAGAGAGAGAGAGAGAGAGAGAGAGAGAGAGAGAGAGAGAGAGAGAGAGAGAGAGAGAGAGAGAGAGAGAGAGAGAGAGAGAGAGAGAGAGAGAGAGAGAGAGAGAGAATACTTAAATTCACAGAAGACACCGGATAAGACAGGAGAAATACTCCAGATATGACTGACCCTAGCCCCCCGACACATAAACTATTGCAGCATAAATACTGGAGTCTGAGACAGGAGGGGTCGGGAGACACTGTGGCCCTGTCCGACTATACCCCCCGGACAGGGCCAACCAGGCATGATATAGCCCCACCCACTTTGCCAAAGCACAGCCCCCACACCACCAGAGGGAAAGCCTCAACCACCAACTTACCATCCTGAGACAAGGCCGAGTATAGCCCACAAAGATCTCCGCCACGGCACAACCCAAGGGGGGCGCCAACCCAGACAGGAGGATCACGTCAGAGACTCAACCCACTCAAGTGACGCACCCCTCCTACGGAGGGCATAGAAGAGCACCAGTAGGTATGTATGTGTAGGTATGTACGGCAGGACCAAAGTCAAGGTTCTAGTCAAGATCCTAGCAGCCGTGTTCAGCACTAACTGAATTGTATTTAGTGCTTTATCTGGGTAGCCAGAGAGTAGAGCATTGCAGTAGTCTAACCTAGAAGTAACAAAAGCATGGATACATTTTTCTGCATCATTTTTGGACAGAAAGTTTCAGATTTATGCAATGTTCCGCAGATGGAAAAAAGCTGTCCTTGAAACAGTCTTGATATGTTCGTCAAAAGAGAGATCAGGGTCCAGAGTAACGCCGAGGTCCTTTACAGTTTTATCTGAGACGACTGTACAACCATCAAGACTAATTGTCAGATTAGGTGTGACTGATGGTAGGGCCAAGGTGGGTGTAATGATGGTTGCCTGGTAGGTGTAATGATGGTTGCCAGGTGTAGATAATGATGGTTGCCAGGTGTGTGTAATGATGGTTGCCAGGTGTGGGTAATGATGGTTGCCAGGTGTGGGTAATGATAGTTGCCAGGTGTGGGTAATGATGGTTGCCAGGTGTGGGTAATGATGGTTGCCAGGTGTGGGTAATGATGGTTGCCAGGTGTGGGTAATGATGGTTGCCAGGTGTAGGTAATGATGGTTGCCAGGTGTAGGTAATGATGGTTGCCAGGTGTAGGTAATGATGGTTGCCAGGTGTAGGTAATGATGGTTGCCAGATGTAGGTAATGATGGTTGCCAGGTGTAGGTAATGATGGTTGCCAGGTGTAGGTAATGATGGTTGCCAGGTGTGGGTAATGATGGTTGCCAGGTGTGGGTAATGATGGTTGCCAGGTGTGGGTAATGATGGTTGCCAGGTGTGAGTAATGATGGTTGCCAGGTGTGAGTAATGATGGTTGCCAGGTGTGAGTAATTGTCTCAGTTCAGTTCAGACAGAAGGGGTCTGTCTGTCAGTAACTTCAGTTGAAGTCTGAAGTTTACATACACCTCAGCAAATTACATTTAAACTCAGTTTTTCACAATTCCTGACATTTCATCCTAGTAAAACTTCCCTGTCTTAGGTCAGTTAGGATCAACACTTTATTTTAAGAATGTGAAATTCAGCTTTTATTTCTTTCATCGCATTCCCAGTGGATCAGAACGTTTACATACACTCAATTAGTATTTGTTAGCATTGCCTTTACATTGTTTAACTTGGGTCAAACATTTCAGGTAACCTTCCGCAAGCTTCCCACAATAAGTTTGGTGAATTTTGGCCCATTCCTCCTGACAGAGCTGGTGTAACTGAGTTAGGTTTGTAGGCCTCCTTGCTCGCACTCGCTTTTTCAGTTTTGCCCACAAATTTTCTATAGGATTGAGGTCAGGGCTTTTTGATGGCCACTCCAATACCTTGACTTTGTTGTCCTTAAGCCATTTTGCCACAACTTTGAAAGTATGCTAGGTGTCATTGTCCATTTGGAAGACCCATTTGCGACCAAGCTTGAACTTCCTGACTGATGTCTTGAGATGTTGCTTCAATATATCCACATAATTTTCCAACCTCATGATGCCATCTAGTTTGTCAAGTGAACCAGCCCCTCCTGCAGCAAAGCACCCCCACAACATGATGCTGCCACCCCCGTGCTTCACGGTTGGGATGGTGTTCTTCAGCTTGCAAGCCTCCCCCTTTTTCCTCCAAACATAACGATGGTCATTATTGCAAAACAGTTCTATTTTTGTTTCATCAGACCAGAGGACATTTCTCCAGAAAGTACGATCTTTGTCCCCATGTGCAGTTGCAAACCGTAGTCTGGCTGTTTTATGGCGGTTTTGGAGCAGTGGCTTCTGCCTTGCTGAGCGGCCTTTCAGGTTATGTCGATATAGGACTCGTTTTACTGTGGATATAGATGCTTTTGTACCGGTTTCCTCCAGCATCTTCACAAGGTCCTTTGTGCCCAATAACGCGTCTCCTTCCTGAGTGGTATGACGGCTGCGTGGTCACATGGTGTTTATACTTGTGTACTATTGTTTGTACAGATGAATGTGGTACCTTCAGGCGTTTGGAAATTGCTCCCAAGGTTGAATCAGACTTTCTGGAATTTTCCAAGCTGTTTAAAGGCACAGTCAACTTAGTGTATGTAAACTTCTGACCCACTGGAATTGTGATACAGTGAATTATAAGTGAAATAATCTGTCTGTAAACAATTGTTGGAAAAATGACTTGCGTCATGCACAAAGTAGATGTCCTAACTGACTTGCCAAAACTATAGTTTGTTAACAAATTTGTGGAGTGGTTGAAAAACGAGTTTTAATGACTCCAACCTAAGTGTATGTAAACTTCCGACTTCAACTGTAGATATAGGTCAGGTAGAACATTAACCATTTTGATGAGCGTTGCTAGATATAGATATAGGTCAGGTAGAACATTAACCATTTCGATGAGAGTTGCTAGATATATAGTTCAGATAGAACATTAACCATAAGGGTACAGTGCTCTAAAGCCATGGCAGTACTTCAGCCAGACGGTGAGGATGATGATAATGCACACAGCAGCCAGTCATGAAAACCCTGGCCTCACCTCACCTCTCCAGGGTTTCCCTGCTCTGTCTGAGCGTTAGAGACAGACACAGACAGCAGAGAGGTAAAAATATTAAAACCATCATCTGGTCATGCTAAGATCATTTAGCTCCACCCTTGGCAGAGCTCAGTCCGAACTAAAACAGCACTAGAACAGAGCTTAGAGTCCCGGTGTCCAAAACAGGCTGGATATGTCAGCAGGGTGGAGTCCAGCAGAGTGGACTGGCTGAAGAACATACTGAGGGAAAGTCCTTGTTGTTAAAACAATCTACCCTCTGTGCCCAATAAGATGCTTAACTTAGAGCCTCTCGCTGTGGAATACATAGATATTCCTGGGCCTGTACAGTCACTACACAGTCACTCTGACAGACCTGCTACAGTAATTATATTCCTGGGTCTCTACAATCACTACACAGTCACTCTGACAGACCTGCTACAGTTATTATATTCCTGGGTCTCTACAGTCACTCTGACAGATCTGCTACAGTCATTATATTCCTGGGTCTCTACAGTCACTCTGACAGACCTGCTACAGTCATTATATTCCTGGGTCTCTACAGTCACTCTGACAGACCTGCTACAGTCATTATATTCCTGGGTCTCTACAGTCACTCTGACAGACCTGCTACAGTCATTATATTCCTGGGTCTCTACAGTCACTCTGACAGACCTGCTACAGTCATTATATTCCTGGGTCTCTACAGTCACTCTGACAGACCTGCTACAGTCATTATATTCCTGGGTCTCTACAGTCACTCTGACCGTTATTACAATAGATCATCACTAGGGCCAGTGAGGACTACTGGGCACAGACAGACAGACAGACAGACAGACAGACAGACAGACAGACAGGTCATGAATATGAGGACTACTGGGCTCCTATAAACACAGTCTGTTGTGTGTCTGTTGTGTGTCTGTTGTGTTTTTGATGTCCAGGGTAACGGTGCCTGTTGTCCAGGGTAACGGTGCCTGTTGTCCAGGGTAACGGTGCCTGTTGTCCAGGGTAACGGTGCCTGTTGTCCGGGGTAACTGTGCCTGTTGTCCAGGCTGATGGTGCCTGTTGTCCAGGATAACTGTTTATTTTCTATTTTGAGAAACTGTGTTCTATTCTAACAAACATGTATATTATTCTTGTCACGTTCACTATCTTCGAGCTCCCGATCATAAATAAACCAAGGCGCAGCGTGCATGGAATTACACATCTTTAAATGAAACTGAAACTCACCAAAACAACAAACAGGAGGAAACCGTGACGTTCTGGGCCTGCGCAAAGGCAGCTACACAAAAACAAGATCCCACAACTAAAGGTGGGGGAAAAAAAGGCTGCCAAAGTATGATTCGTAATCAGAGACAACGATAGCCAGCTGCCTCTGATTAGGAACCATACTCGGCTCAACACAAAGAAATAGAAAACATAGATTGCCCACCCCACATCACACCCTGACCTAACCAAACTAGAGGAAAATAAACATCTCTCTAAAGGTCAGGGCGTGACAGTTCTATACTTAACTCTTCATTAAATTAAAAGATTGAAAAATAATTATAGCCTTAATTTGTTTAGTCCTGCTCATTCACCTCACCGTATCAGAAGCACTGTTCTCACAACAACAATCATATCAGAATGTTACGGGACAATAACAACACATTGGTTGAAATAAAAAGTGATACCAAACCGAACACCATTTTCACTTTCCTAACAAATGCATTGTTTTAATGAGACAAACATATGACATCATTTCCATCTCACATTTCAAATAAGCAAATGTTGAGCAAGTGTGGAGAGAGTTGAGATTTTATTTTTTATATACATACATATTTGTATTATCTATAACGATTATAAAAAAGCAATTTATGTAGCTAGTTTGAAACTGCTGGGGAAGAGCTAGATATAACCTTTTTTACTAAGAGTATCGCTTTTTGGAACCAATAAGGGTTCTTCGGCTGTCCCCATAGGAGAACTCTTTGTAGAACCCTTTTGGGTTCCATGTAGAACCCTGTCCACAAAAAAGGGTTCTAATTGGAACCAAGAAAGGTTCTCCTATGGGTACAGCCGAAGAACCCTTTCTTCTAAGAGTGTAGCAACATATACAGTACCAGTCAAAAGTTTTAGAACACCTACTAATTCAAGGGTTTTTCTTTATTTTTACTATTTTCTACATTTTAGAACAATAGTGAAGACATCAAAACTATGAAATAACACATATGGATTCATGTAGTAACCAAATAAAGTGTTAAACAAATCAAAATACATTTTATATTTGAGATTCAAATAGCCACCCTTCGCCTTGATGACAGCTTTGCACACTCTTGGCATTCTCTCAACCAGCTTCACCTGGAATGCTTTTCCAACTGTCTTGAAGGAGTCCCCACATATGCTGAGCAACAGATCCACAGATGACCCAATCTCAATCACACTCCACACTGCCCTTTCCCACCTGGACAAAAGGAACACCTATGTGAATATGCTGTTCATTGACTACAGCTCAGCGTTCAAAACCATAGTGCCCTCAAAGCTCATCAATAAGCTAAGGACCCTGGGACTAAACACCTCCCTCTGCAACTGGATCCTGGACTTCATGACGGGCCGCCCCCAGGTGGTAAGGGTAGGCAACAACACATCTGCCACGCTGATCCTCAACACTGGGGCCCCTCAGGGGTGTGTGCTCAGTCCCCTCCTGTACTCCCTGTTCACCCACGACTGCATGGCCAGGCACGACTCCAACACCATCATTAAGTTTGCTGACGACACAACAGGCCTGATTACCGATAAATATGAGACTATTACGGCTCAGGATGCAGACAGTTCGAAGTAACAAAAGTTTATTACAAAAAACGGGGTCCAAAAGGTACAGAACGGCAGGCAGGCTCATGGTCAGGGTCAGGGTCAGGGCAGGCAGGGTCAGGGTCAGGGTCAGGGCAGGCTCAGGGTTAGGGTCAGGGTCAGGGTCAGGGCAGGCAGGGTCAGGGTCAGGGCAGGCTCAGGGTCAGGGTCAGGGCAGGCTCAGGGTCAGGGCAGGCTCAGGGTCAGGGTAGGCTCAGGGTCAGGGTCAGGGCAGGCTCAGGGTCAGGGCAGGCTCAGGGTCAGGGTCAGGGCAGGCTCAGGGTCAGGGCAGGCTCAGGGTCAGGGTCAGGGTCAGGGCAGGTTCAGGGTCAGGGTCAGGGCAGGCTCAGGCTCAGGGTCAGGGTCAGGGTCAGGGCAGGCTCAGGGTCAGGCTCAGGGTCAGGCTCAGGGTCAGGCTCAGGGTCAGGGTCAGGCAGAGGTCAGGGTCAGGGTCAGGGCAGGCAGGGTCAGGGTCAGGGTCAGGGTCAGGCTCAGGGTCAGGGCAGGCAGGGTCAGGGTCAGGGCAGGGTCAGGGTCAGGGTCAGGGTCAGGCTCAGGGTCAGGGTCAGGGCAGGCAGGGTCAGGGCAGGCAGGGTCAGGCAGGGGTCAGGGTCAGGGGCAGGCAGAGGTCAGTAATCCAGGTAGTGTCTCAAGGTAGAGAACGGCAGGAGACAAAAGGCTGTGAGACATAATCCTAGACACATGAAAGGCGGGGATATAAACGGAGGACACGGGGCAACAGAAGGCAAACAAGCAGAGGGGCTAAGAATCAGAAATGGCCGATAAAACGGCCTGAACGTGGGGGAGGATGGGGGAGATCTTGACCCTCTGTCCAACATGCTAGCGGGGAGCCGAGGTCCTATATACCTCGCTGTGAGTCGTGTTACCTTTACCTCGCTGTGAGACGTGTTACCTTTACCTCGCTGTGAGACGTGTTACCTCACTGTGAGACGTGTTACCTCACTGTGAGACGTGTTACCTTTACCTCACTGTGAGACGTGTTACCTTTACCTCACTGTGAGACGTGTTACCTTTACCTCACTGTGAGACGTGTTACCTTTACCTCACTGTGAGACGTGTTACCTTTACCTCACTGTGAGACGTGTTACCTTTACCTCACTGTGAGACGTGTTACCTTTACCTCGCTGTGAGACGTGTTACCTCACTGTGAGACGTGTTACCTCACTGTGAGACGTGTTACCTTTACCTCACTGTGAGACGTGTTACCTTTACCTCACTGTGAGACGTGTTACCTTTACCTCACTGTGAGACGTGTTACCTTTATCTCACTGTGAGACGTGTTACCTTTACCTCACTGTGAGACGTGTTACCTTTACCTCACTGAGAGACGTGTTACCTTTACCTCGCTGTGAGACGTGTTACCTCACTGTGAGACGTGTTACCTTTACCTCGCTGTGAGACGTGTTACCTTTACCTCACTGTGAGACGTGTTACCTCACTGTGAGACGTGTTACCTTTACCTCACTGAGAGACGTGTTACCTTTACCTCACTGTGAGACGTGTTACCTTTACCTCACTGTGAGACGTGTTACCTTTACCTCACTGAGAGACGTGTTACCTTTACCTCGCTGTGAGACGTGTTACCTCACTGTGAGACGTGTTACCTTTACCTCACTGTGAGACGTGTTACCTTTACCTCGCTGTGAGACGTGTTACCTTTACCTGCTTTACTGCGTTGTATGTGTTAGGTACATACTTTACTGTGTTGTGTGTTAGGTACATACTTTACTGTGTTGTGTGTTAGGTACATACTTTACTGCGTTGTATGTGTTAGGTACATACTTTACTGCGTTGTATGTGTTAGGTACATACTTTACTGTGTTGTATGTGTTAGGTACATACTTTACTGTGTTGTATGTGTTAGGTACATACTTTACTGTGTTGTATGTGTTAGGTACATACTTTACTGTGTTGTATGTGTTAGGTACATACTTTACTGTGTTGTATGTGTTAGGTACATACTTTACTGTGTTGTGTGTTAGGTACATACTTTACTGTGTTGTATGTGTTAGGTACATACTTTACTGTGTTGTATGTGTTAGGTACATACTTTACTGCGTTGTATGTGTTAGGTACATACTTTACTGTGTTGTATGTGTTAGGTACATACTTTACTGCGTTGTATGTGTTAGGTACATACTAATCAAACTTGTTTACACGGCCTCATGTGAATCCTACTAATTTAACTCTGTGGACATGGCAATGTTAGCAACTGGTACTATGCCAGGGGGGAGGGTAAACGGGTTGGTTCTTCCCCAGCCAAGGTAGGGCTGAGCTGGGCAAACACACAGGGCTGCGCCCCCCTCTGGGCCTCCGGACCGTCAACAGCGAAGCTGTTCAGTCCCTTTCCTCCCATCCATATTAACTTAGTTCCACTTCAAATAACAAGGAACGTCAGGGGAATACCCAGACCTCTCCAACACACACACACACACACACACACACACACACACACACACTCACACACACACACACACACACACACACTCACACTCACACTCACACACACACACACACACACACACACACACACACACACACACACATACACACACACACACACACACACACACACACAACCAGATATACACAGGGTCATAGTGAGGTTGTTGTAAAATGAGGCCTGGTAAAGGAAGGCAGAACAGAAACACAACCCTAAGGAGGAAATACCTCATTTTCCAGTCAGGATAGATTCAGAGTAGACCATCTAAACTTCTCCAGTTGAACCGTAAAACTTCCTAGAGAGTGTAACTCTACCAGCAGGACTTTGTAGTGACACCTTCCCAGAGAGCACAAATACATAAGCAGAGAAGACAATGTAATGGAGGGAACAAACCCAGATGGATGGACCACTACAATGAACCAGAACAATTACCCTGATGGACAGAGGAAAGACCAGAACAAAGAAACATTCTAACACACACCCTGATCCTCTATGTTCCTGTCACCTTCATCTGATCCTCTATGTTCCTGTCACCTTCATCTGATCCTCTATGTTCCTGTCACCTTCATCTGATCCTCTATGTTCCTGTCACCTTCATCTGATCCTCTATGTTCCTGTCACCTTCATCTGATCCTCTATGTTCCTGTCACCTTCATCTGATCCTCTATGTTCCTGTTAATTTCTATCTCTCCATCTAGAACTAGTGACAAAGCAGGACATTCCTTGCAGAGCTCAGATATTTGTATTTGTATTTATTAGGGATCCCCATTAGTTCCTGCCAAGGCAGCAGCTACTCTTCCTGGGGTTTATTATGGATCCCCATTAGTTCCTGTTGCCAAGGCAGCAGCTACTCTTCCTGGGGTTTATTATGGATCCCCATTAGTTCCTGCCAAGGCAGCAGCTACTCTTCCTGGGGTTTATTATGGATCCCCATTAGTTCCTGCCAAGGCAGCAGCTACTCTTCCTGGGGTTTATTATGGATCACCATTAGTTCCTGCCAAGGCAGCAGCTACTCTTCATGGGGTTTATTATGGATCCCCATTAGTTCCTGCCAAGGCAGCAGCTACTCTTCCTGGGGTTTATTATGGATCCCCATTAGTTCCTGTTGCCAAGGCAGCAGCTACTCTTCCTGGGGTTTATTATGGATCCCCATTAGTTCCTGCCAAGGCAGCAGCTACTCTTCATGGGGTTTATTATGGATCCCCATTAGTTCCTGCCAAGGCAGCAGCTACTCTTCCTGGGGTTTATTATGGATCCACGTTAGTTCCTGCCAAGGCAGCAGCTACTCTTCCTGGGGTTTATTATGGATCCCCGTTAGTTCCTGCCAAGGCAGCAGCAACTCTTCCTGGGGTTTATTATGGATCCCCGTTAGTTCCTGCCAAGGCAGCAGCTACTCTTCTTGGGGTTTATTATGGATCCCCGTTAGTTCCTGCCAAGGCAGCAGCTACTCTTCCTGGGGTTTATTATGGATCCACGTTAGTTCCTGCCAAGGCAGCAGCTACTCTTCCTGGGGTTTATTATGCATCCCCGTTAGTTCCTGCCAAGGCAGCAGCTACTCTTCCTGGGGTTTATTATGGATCCCCGTTAGTTCGTGCCAAGGCAGCAGCTGCTCTTCCTGGGGTTTATTATGTATCCCCGTTAGTTCCTGTTGCCAAGACAGCAGCTACTCTTCCTGGGGTTTATTATGGATCCCCTTTAGTTCCAGCCAAGGCAGCAGCTACTCTTCCTGGGGTTTATTATGGATCCCCATTAGTTCCTGCCAAGGCAGCAGCTACTCTTCCTGGGGTTTATTATGGATCCCCATTAGTTCCTGCCAAGGCAGCAGCTACTCTTCCTGGGGTTTATTATGGATCCCCATTAGTTCCTGTCAAGGCTGCAGCCAAAATGTGACAAAGAAATTAACTTTTTGTCCTGAATACAAAGCATTATGTTTGGGGAAAATCCAACACAGAGTACCACTCTTAATATTTTCAAGGATGGTGGTGGCTGCATCATGTTATGGATATGCTCGTCATCAGCAATGACTATGGAGTTTTCTTTAGGGCAATATCCTAGCTAACATTTGTCTCCTATACTCAAGGCGAAATATATACTGGAGCTGATTACCAAGACAACATTGAATGTTCCTGGGTGGCACAGTTACAATTTTGACATAAATCGGTTTGAAAATGTAGGGCAAGACTAGAAAATGGCTGACTAGCAATGATCAACAACCAACTTGACAGAGCTTGAAGAATTTTGAAGATAATAATATGCAAATGTTGTACAATCCACTCTTACAGACTTACCCAGAAAGACTCACAGCTGTAATCGCTCTTAGAGACTTACCCAGAAAGACTCCCAGCTGTAATCACTCTTAGAGACTTACCCAGAAAGACTCACAGCTGTAATCACTCTTAGAGACTTACCCAGAAAGACTCACAGCTGTAATCACTCTTAGAGACTTACCCAGAAAGACTCACAGCTGTAATCACTCTTAGAGACTTACCCAGAAAGACTCACAGCTGTAATCACTCTTAGAGACTTACCCAGAAAGACTCACAGCTGTAATCACTCTCAGAGACTTACCCAGAAAGACTCACAGCTGTAATCACTGCCAAAGGTGATTGTAACAGGTATTGACTCAGGGTTGAATACTGATCTAATCAACATGTATTGACTCAGGGTTGAATACTGATCTAATCAAGGTATTAGTGTTACATTTGTCATTCATCTTTTAAAAATGTTAGAATTTTTTGACACACCTTGATTTTTCCACATTTTGTTGTGTTACAAATTGGGATTAAAATGGATTGAATTGTGCATGCTTTCTGAAGGCACTGTATGTTCCATGAAATAAACCACAAAGCGCTTGGTGAAACAATAGTCCAGACAGAATGATATACTGCTGCTCCCTTCTCCTGGAAACCTCTCCTCCTCTCATCCCTCCTTTACCCTCCACCACCTCCTCCTGTCGAGGAAACTGAGGACAGCATCTACAATCTTCCATACTGAACATATTCACAACTATTTTAAATGGCTGACATTAGCAACTAAATTGTCCTTATATCCAAATCCTTCTGTGTTTTTAAATAATCCGTTCAAGGACATCCGGTGTATTAAAAGCAATTATTGGTAACGTTTCTTTTTTTTTTTACACAAAGATTGACGGCAAAGATTTTCATTTTTCCATTCAATATAACGGGGGATCCTGTTCTGATAACAATGCCTGCAGTAACGTGGTCGGCCTTGAATTTCCGTGGCTTCAAAGAGAGGGGGCAGTCGTTCTACCCTAGCCTGATGGACGGATGGGCAGGACGAACAGGAAGTTAGGACCGAGGCCTGATGGATGGATGGGCAGGACGAACAGGAAGTTAGGACCGAGGCCTGAAGGACGGATGGGCAGGACGAACAGGAAGTTAAGACCGAGGCCTGATGGATGGGCAGGACGAACAGGAAGTTAGGACCGAGGCCTGATGGACGGATGGGCAGGATGAACAGGAAGTTAGGACCGAGGCCTGATGGATGGATGGGCAGGACGAACAGGAAGTTAGGACCGAGGCCTGATGGATGGGCAGGACGAACAGGAAGTTAGGACCGAGGCCTGATGGATGGGCACTTAGCTGTGGAAACTACCATGGTCAGAACAGCAGAAAATGTCTAGACAACCCCATGTTTTATCCAAAGTAGAATAATGAACGTCTCAGTAAAAAGTGATCAATAGACTAATCATTGATTATGCAGTCTGTGTTCAGTACTCAGAATGTACCTTAAAGGTGATGACCTCCATGCCCAGGACAGACGAGTAGAAGGTGCAGGAACACTCTTCACGGTCAACACCAGGTGGTCCAGGTGACTCACCTGTACAGGTACAGGTGAGTACAGCTCTTACATCTCACCCCCACCGACACAACAGGTAGCCCGCAGGACCTGGGACGACATGGCCAGAGACCATGAAGGTGTGCAAAAAAAATCATGCATGTAAAATAAACTACTCACATGAACGTGTAGACAGCGTCCCGACGTGGACAAATGAAGTAGTACTATGATAAAATCAACCAACCACGGTACCCTGTATTCAGGTAATTACGGTATATCGGTAAACAGAAACCAATGTAGCTGATGTCATTTTCTCCATTTATATAAAATACGATATTCATTCAAGTCTAGATACAGGTTAATAGCTTACAATTTAATACAGAAGTTGTACTGTAGACGACTACACATGCCCCTCGTTAATAAAAAGTGTTTTCTGAAGACGGTGAACTGAGAACCGGTGACATACGTTTTATTCTCCAGGTGTTTCACGGCGGTAACAACGCACCGAGTGACAACCTAAAGTCCGGAGAAACATCGTTCCTTTGTAGTTGAAAAACAAACGGAGGAAATGTCAGCCTTCATTTCCTTAATTCCCACATACTTAACTTGACCATAATACCGTAATTGCTGGAGTATTTTGCCTATAACACATTATGGGTAGCGTGATGTATCAACACAATATTCGTGTAAAAACATGGGGTGAAATCATATCGGCTTCATCTGAACATAATGCTTACCTTGATATAGATTTTATTGTCCATGTTTGCCACTCTAAATTGAAGTGATCCCATGAAGGTGTCGATGCACATATCTTTATTGTAATATATACTGAAGAGAAATATAAACACAACATGCAACAATTTCAAAGATTTTACAGTTCATTAAAGGAAATCAGTCCATTAAAAATAAATGAGGCCCTAATCTATGGATTTCAGATGATGGCAGGTGTGGGAGGGCGTAGGCAGTCAGGCCCAGTCAATTAGAATACGTTTTTCCCCACAAAATTGATTTATTACAGAAATAAATACTCCTCAGCACCCCCTAGCAGTGGCCATTTGCCCATGGCACAAGGTGCACCTATGTAATGATCTTGCTGTTTAGCTTCTTGATATGCCACACCTGTCAGGTGGATGGATTATCTTGTCAAAGGAAAAATGTTCACTAACAGGGATGTAAACAAATATTTGTACAAAATGAGAGAAATCAGCTTTTTGATCATATGGAACATTTCTGGGATCTTTTTAATTCAGCTCATCAAACATGGGACCAACACTTTACATGTTGCGTTTATATTTTTCTTCAGTGTGTTTATATAAAACATTCAGGCTCTATGAGGCCAGGTGGTCAGACACACAGTTCCACATTGGAACCGAGACTGATGTACAAATCACCTTCTATCATAAATACCTACTCAATATTATTTACAGATTTGTCAGTCAGTCAGAATTTACCCTGGATGATGCAGGGTTGGGTTTCCCTGGATGAGTCAGAATTTCCCTGGATGAGTCAGCAGGGTTTCCCTGGATGAGTCAGCAGGGTTTCCCTGGATGAGTCAGCAGGGTTTCCCTGGATGAGGCAGGGTTTCCCTGGATGAGGCAGCTTGCTGGCCATTAGCCAATCGGCGTTTCTCAACGAGATCATATCCCGCGACCCCGATCCACCTGGTAATTACCACCTTCCCACTTGGTTATTAACTCTGATCAACCCTATTGATCATGTCTGCAGAGGTGCTCCAGCTGGGAGTTGAAACAGCTCACTGATTTGCTTTACCTCCGAAATCAAGTGGTCACACCTCCCTTGGAGAAGCCAGGTTCACGACGAGGCTAGTTGTAACAACCTGGCCCTCTCAACATCGCCACCCTGTGACCTGAAATACCCACATCTTCTGCATGGATCATCAGTAATAAAACATATCCTCTAAGGTCAAACAACAAGTAGAGATGGCAGAATATATTTAATGATAAAGAGGGGTGCCCTTGATGAACATGATAAACTACAGGACTGGTCTGGCTCCCTATTCCCTTTATAGTGCATATAGGGAGCCATTGGGGACCCATGCAACATAGTGCAGTAGGAAGCCATGATGAAGACAGCCAGGTTAGTAAGGAAGCACTGTCAGAAAGACACAATACATTTACAACTAGTCATTATCAACAATAACAGAGCTTCAACCACCCAAAACTTTATTTATACAGGGAGGAGGTAATGACGGCAAACCGTGAGAACACGTGGAACCTAGAGAATAATGTGGCGTCATCATGGCATGGAACAGTCCCTCCCTCCGTCTCTGTGATCAGCCAATGAACAGCATCCTACAGTCCCACCAATAAACAGCGCTGTCAGAATGGACAGAAAGAACCAAGCTCTAGAAAATAAAAAGCTTAACACATTTAAAAAAAAGTTTTAAAAAAAAGGGAACAAGTCTTCATTTTTAACTGTGAATATTCAGTCTACAATATTTTAGAAATAATATACAAGTTTAGAATATTATGCTTTGTTTTTCCTATTTTTTTTAATTTTCTCAGTTTTCCCACTTTGTAGTTATTGCACTGGTGTTCCAGATACGAAGACATCTCTCAGACCAAAACACAGGACAGAGGCAGCAACCTGGCCCGGCTCTAACCCGGCCTGGCCCGGCCCTAACCCGGCCTGGCCCTAACCCGGCCTGGCCCGGCCCTAACCCGGCCCGGCTCTAACCCGGCCCGGCTCTAACCCGGCCCGGCTCTAACCCGGCCCGGCTCTAACCCGGCCCGGCTCTAACCCGGCCCGGCTCTAACCCGGCCCGGCTCTAACCCGGCCCGGCTCTAACCCGGCCCGGCTCTAACCCGGCCTGGCTCTAACCTGGCTCGGCTCTAACCTGGCTCTAACCTGGCCTGGCTCTAACCCGGCCTGGCTCTAACCCGGCCTGGCTCTAACCTGGCCTGGCTCTAACCTGGCTCTAACCTGGCCTGGCTCTAACCTGGCTCTAACCTGGCCTGGCTCTAACCTGGCTCTAAACTGGCCTGGCTATCACCAACACATGGAACTCATAATAAATGTGATTCCCAAATGTCACTATTCCCTATATAGAGCAGTACTTCTGACCAGAGTCCTATGGGTAGTGCACTATATAGAGATAGGGTGGAGTTTGAGACGGAGCCATAATGCAGCCCTCTGTTTACTTCTTGGTCATATTGTAGCAGAATCAACAGGTTGTCATGGTGACATCACAAGGCTAGGATCACTAGGTTGTCGTTATCATTCAGGGCCCGTATCCAGTGTCCCAGAGTAGGAGTGAGGATCTAGGATCAGTTGGGCTTCTTAGGTTTAATGAAAAATATTATATGGACTGATCCTAGATCCCCACTGATGGACTGATCCTAGACCCCCACTGATCCTAGACCCCCACTGATGGACTGATCCTAGACCCCCACTGATCCTAGACCCCCACTGATCCTAGACCCCCTGATGACTGATCCTAGGTCACCACTGATCCTAGGTCACCACTGATCCTAGGTCACCCCCGATCCTAGGTCACCCCCGATCCTAGGTCACCCCCGATCCTAGGTCACCCCCGATGACTGATCCTAGGTCACCACTGATGACTGATCCTAGGTCACCACTGATGGACTGATCCTAGGTCACCACTGATGACTGATCCTAGGTCACCACTGATGACTGATCCTAGGTCACCACTGATCCTAGGTCACCACTGATGACTGATCCTAGGTCACCACTGATGGACTGATCCTAGGTTACCACTGATCCTAGGTCACCACTGATGACTGATCCTAGGTCACCACTGATCCTAGGTCACCACTGATCCTAGGTCACCACTGATCCTAGGTCACCACTGATGACTGATCCTAGGTCACCACTGATGGACTGATCCTAGGTCACCACTGATCCTAGGTCACCACTGATCCTAGGTCACCACTGATGACTGATCCTAGGTCACCACTGATGGACTGATCCTAGGTCACCACTGATGGACTGATCCTAGGTCACCACTGATGGACTGATCCTAGGTCACCACTGATGGACTGATCCTAGGTCACCACTGATGGACTGATCCTAGGTCACCACTGATGGACTGATCCTAGGTCACCACTGATGGACTGATCCTAGGTCACCACTGATGGACTGATCCTAGGTCACCACTGATGGACTGATCCTAGGTCACCACTGATGGACTGATCCTAGGTCACCACTGATGACTGATCCTAGGTCACCACTGATGACTGATCCTAGGTCACCACTGATGACTGATCCTAGGTCACCACTGATGACTGATCCTAGGTCACCACTGATGACTGATCCTAGGTCACCACTGATGACTGATCCTAGGTCACCACTGATGACTGATCCTAGGTCACCACTGATGACTGATCCTAGGTCACCACTGATGACTGATCCTAGGTCACCACTCCTACTCTGAGATGTCATGATGAAACACTGTCAGAGGGCAGAAATAGAAAACGCTTCATGTGATGGGCTAGAGTTAGACTACATACTAGCATCAGTTAACAAAATACCTACATCCCATCTCAACGACGGTTCAACACAATTCATAATCAATAATCAGTACCATTGATTCCGATGTCCTGAATATGATGCAATACGATTCCAAATAAACTGATAGCTAAGAATTCCCAACGGAATCCGAGCCCGTCACATCTTGTTCTCCCCATTAAAGCCTGTACAACATTCTACAGTTTTAACTTAAAAACTAATTCAGCAAGCTTTGACACACTGACAGACTGTGAGCCGTTCCAGAGTATTGATAAATGCAGTTAAGTCTTTCAGGTGGAGAGCAGGGTCAGGTGGGGACAGTGGAGTCCCATTTGGTGTAAGACAAGTAAGGGAGAGCGGGGTCTGTCTGTCAGTCTCTCAGGGTAGGTAAGGGAGAGTGGGGTCTGTTGGTCCTCTCAGGGTAGGTAAGGGAGAGTGGGGTCTGTTGGTCTCTCAGGGTAGGTAAGGGAGAGTGGGGTCTGTTGGTCTCTCAGGGTAGGTGAGGGAGAGTGGGGTCTGTCGGTCCTCTCAGGGTAGGTAAGGGAGAGTGGGGTCTGTTGGTCCTCTCAGGGTAGGTAAGGGAGAGTGGGGTCTGTTGGTCCTCTCAGGGTAGGTAAGGGAGAGTGGGGTCTGTTGGTTCTCTCAGGGTAGGTAAGGGAGAGTGGGGTCTGTTGGTCTCTCAGGGTAGGTAAGGGAGAGTGGGGTCTGTCTGTTGGTCTCTCAGGGTAGGTAAGGGAGAGTGGGGTCTGTCTGTTGGTTCTCTCAGGGTAGGTAAGGGAGAGTGGGGTCTGTCTGTTGGTTCTCTCAGGGTAGGTAAGGGAGAGTGGGGTCTGTTGGTTCTCTCAGGGTAGGTAAGGGAGAGTGGGGTCTGTTGGTCCTCTCAGGGTAGGTAAGGGAGAGTGGGGTCTGTTGGTCGCTCAGGGTAGGTGAGGGAGAGTGGGGTCTGTTGGTCCTCTCAGGGTAGGTAAGGGAGAGTGGGGTCTGTTGGTCTCTCAGGGTAGGTAAGGGAGAGTGGGGTCTGTCTGTCGGTCCTCTCAGGGTAGGTAAGGGAGAGTGGGGTCTGTTGGTCCTCTCAGGGTAGGTAAGGGAGAGTGGGGTCTGTCTGTTGGTCTCTCAGGGTAGGTAAGGGAGAGTGGGGTCTGTTGGTCTCTCAGGGTAGGTAAGGGAGAGTGGGGTCTGTTGGTCCTCTCAGGGTAGGTAAGGGAGAGTGGGGTCTGTTGGTTCCCTCAGGGTAGGTATGGGAGAGTGGGGTCTGTTGGTTCTCTCAGGGTAGGTAAGGGAGAGTGGGGTCTGTCTGTCGGTCCTCTCAGGGTAGGTAAGGGAGAGTGGGGTCTGTTGGTCCTCTCAGGGTAGGTAAGGGAGAGTGGGGTCTGTTGGTCTCTCAGGGTAGGTAAGGGAGAGTGGGGTCTGTTGGTCGTCTCAGGGTAGGTAAGGGAGAGTGGGGTCTGTTGGTCCTCTCAGGGTAGGTAAGGGAGAGTGGGGTCTGTTGGTCTCTCAGGGTAGGTAAGGGAGAGTGGGGTCTGTCTGTCGGTCCTCTCAGGGTAGGTAAGGGAGAGTGGGGTCTGTTGGTTCTCTCAGGGTAGGTAAGGGAGAGTGGGGTCTGTTGGTCTCTCAGGGTAGGTAAGGGAGAGTGGGGTCTGTCTGTCCCCACAGGGTAGGTAAGGGAGAGTGGGGTCTGTTGGTCTCTCAGGGTAGGTAAGGGAGAGTGGGGTCTGTTGGTCCTCTCAGGGTAGGTAAGGGAGAGTGGGGTCTGTCTGTCCCCTCAGGGTAGGTAAGGGAGAGTGGGGTCTGTCTGTTGGTCTTCTCAGGGTAGGTAAGGGAGAGTGGGGTCTGTCTGTTGGTCTCTCAGGGTAGGTAAGGGAGAGTGGGGTCTGTCTGTTGGTCTCTCAGGGTAGGTAAGGGAGAGTGGGGTCTGTCTGTCCCCTCAGGGTAGGTAAGGGAGAGTGGGGTCTGTTGGTCTCTCAGGGTAGGTAAGGGAGAGTGGGGTCTGTTGGTCTCTCAGGGTAGGTAAGGGAGAGTGGGGTCTGTCTGTTGGTCCTCTCAGGGTAGGTAAGGGAGAGTGGGGTCTGTTGGTCTCTCAGGGTAGGTAAGGGAGAGTGGGGTCTGTCTGTTGGTCCTCTCAGGGTAGGTAAGGGAGAGTGGGGTCTGTCTGTTGGTCCTCTCAGGGTAGGTAAGGGAGAGTGGGGTCTGTTGGTCGCTCAGGGTAGGTAAGGGAGAGTGGGGTCTGTTGGCCAATGGGACAGTGGCATCTCTAATGTCTCTTACTACACTATGAGGACACCACCTTCTCGTCTGTCCCGTCTGTCTCCGTCCCGTCTGTTTCCGTCCCGTCTGTGTCGTCTGTGTCGTCTGTCTCCATCTCTCCAAACACCGGAATGTCAGTTAGATAAAAGGTCAGTGACGTCTTAAGAATGAAAACATGAACGATGTAAATGGTCTGACCAGGAGAAAGGCCTGCAGAACTGACACCGTGTTATATACTGGAGCTGCCAGGAGCAGCGTTGACCCCTGTCCTCCATCTCTCCGGGTCAGACCACACTCTCCCGGTTAGCAGACACCAACACGGCCCTGCGGCAGATAGGACAGGTAGAGTTCTCAGACAGCCAGCGGTCGATACAGTGAACATGGTACTCGTGAGAACAGGGCAACTTCCTCAACTTGTTCCCCTCTGCGTACTCTGTGATGCACACACTGCAGGTCTTCAGAGCATCACTCTCCCCAAAGTTCCTGGTGGAGAGGTTGTCGATCTGCTCCTTGGTGAGTCCTCTGGGCTGTTCCTCATCCTCATCATTCAGGAGGAAGAAGTGAGCAAGGCGGAGGAAGGGTAGTGACCCTGGTTCCTCCAGGCTGATGGGGGCACGTGGCCGACCTCGCCCCTCCCTGGGGGTGACCCCCACCCCTAAACCTATCCCTGGGGCCAGACCAACACCAACCCCCTCTTCCCCCTCCTCTGTCCTTGCCTCACCGGCTTCTCCCACACTAGGCCCACCCACTGAGACAGGAGGCTCCGCCCCCTCCGCCATACCGGCTACTCCCCCGTCGGAAGTGTTGAGCGCCTCGGCCAGGTCGGCAGCGCCGGAAGGGTTACCGGCTCCACGGTTTGAATCCGAGGAATCAGAGTCTGAGTCCATGAAGTAGCTGAGCTCTCCGAATCCGGTCATGATCTGTCGTATCATGGTCTGCAGAGCCATAGAGGTGGCCTCTCCCAACCCTGCGTCGCTGATCCTCCTGATGGGGATCCTGATGGTGCTGACGTACGTTCTCACGCCCGCACGCTCGGACCGGGAGAAGGTCCTGCGGAATCCACCCCTCTCACTCTCGTACAGGAAGGTGTTGTTGGAGTTCTGGGAGCGTGAGCGGGTTCTGTTAGCGATGCTGTCCCTCTGGCGGTACTCACCTGGACGAACGCGACGCACCTGCAGGTCCAGCATGATGGTGGGGGGACGGCGTCCTGCCGCTCCCTCCCCGCCGGCGGCCTCTCCCTCCTGGGGTGGGGTGGTAACGGGCTCTGGGGCGGTCCCAGACCCTGTTTCGGCTGACTGGACCTCGTACTCTGCAGTGCTTTGCCGGGACAGAACATGCTGTCGAGTCCGTGAGCTTCCCTCTACGGGGGCCTGGGGGGGCAGAGTGGGGGGGCTGTGTGAAGGGGCAGCGTTGGGCACTTGGCGGGGGAGGCCGTCCAGTCGGTCCAAGGTGAGGGGTGAACGGCTCCGTGTGGTGCGAGCCCTGGTCCGGCGCTGCTCGGGGCTACGGCTGCGGGCTCGTCTCTGGCCACGTCGTGGAGGCTCCTCAGGGGGAGGGCTGGGAGGGGCGGGGGCCAGGGTGGACTGCACCAGGGGACTGGCTGGTCTGGAGACTGGAGGGGTTGTGGGGACAGGGCTGGGCGGCTGTGGGACTACCTCTACTACTAACTCTGGGACCATCTCTGCTTCTAGTTCTGGCTCAGCTTCTACTTCAGCCTCTGGCTCTGGCTCAGCTTCTACTTCAGCCTCTGGCTCTGGCTCTGGCTCAGCTTCTACTTCAGCCTCTGGCTCCATCTCTGCTTCTGGTTCCACTATGACAGCCAGCTCCTCCACAACTGGTTCTTCCAGCACCTCTCCTGTCTCCATGGGCGCCTCCGCCCCAGTCCCCGCCTCAGTCCCCGCCTCAGTCCCCGCCTCAGTCCCCGCCTCAGTCTGGACCTCCACTCCGACCACTGCCTCCACCCCATCGCCAGGTGCTCCTGCTGGGGCTTCCTCCTGAGCCTCCCCAGTCTCCACATCGGCGCGGGCCTGCTGCTCGGCCAGGTTACGGTTAACGTTGATCTCAAGACTGAACCGGAAGTCTCCGCTGTTTGGGTTGGTCCGGCTCACTGCACGCCACGACTGGTTGCCTCGGTGACCACTGCGGGTGGTGTTGCCTGTCCGCCTGACGGTGTTCAGCCAATCCAAGAGGGTGTCGCCATTAGACGGGTCCTCTGGACCTTCCGCCGGTTCTGTCGGTTCTAAATGGAACAGAGAGAACGCGTCAACATTCTAAATGGAACAGAGAGAACGCGTCAACATTCTAAATAGAACAGAGAGAACGCGTCAACATTCTAAATAGAACAGAGAGAACGCGTCAACATTCTAAATGGAACAGAGAGAACGCGTCAACATTCTAAATAGAACAGAGAGAACGCGTCAACATTCTAAATAGAACAGAGAGAACGCGTCAACATTCTAAATGGAACAGAGAGAACGCGTCAACATTCTAATGGCGAAAAAAAAAACAGTTTGTTGTTTGCAGTGACTATTGTTCTGGCAATTTCACCATTAAAGACTACATTTATAGAAAGTAGCCAACTTTGAATTTCTGCTTGAATGACATAATGAAAAGTACAGAGGAGCCTTACCTCCTGTAGCTTCTCCAGTCTCACTGGTGTTGATGCTAGGCTGCTGCTGCTGCTGCTCTGGTCCATCCTTAATCTGCTGCAGCCGACTCAATAACTCCTCTGCTGTGATCTCACCTAGGAGGGATGAAACTACAACTCAGTACACTGACTCCAACTGCCTTCATTTACTACTGGAAATGCACTAGTATTTACCCATAAAGCTGTAGTTTGTCTCCTGGTTACACAGCAACAGGACAGTACTAAGAACCACCAGACTTACCAGGACAGGCCCTGTCCTCTCACTGCTCTTCCATGGGAAAGATGCTCCACCAAACATACTGCCCACTCCACTGGCCTGATGTGGTATCTTCAGTTGTCCGTAGGCTTTGGTTTTCCAGCACATCATGATAAGAAAAACTCAAACCTGAGACAACGAACCTTAGATAGCCAATCTAAAAACCTGACTGAGAAAAGCCATTCAACCCACAATTTCTGCAATAGAAAAATAAGGACTACATGAAACAGGAAGTGAAGACATCTATCTTTTCTATGAGATTGAAAATCCATCTCTACACTGCTCTGTTAACCCTCTGAGATATGTATTACAGGTGTGAGAGTCAGTTACCTGGGGTACCCAGCAGGTTGTTGTCTAATGAGGTGTGTTATAGGTTTATAACAGGTGATTATAACAGGTGTATTAAAGGAGAGTCAGTTACCTGGGGTACCCAGCAGGTTGTTGTCTAATGAGGTGTGTTATAGGTTTATAACAGGTGCTTATAACAGGTGCTTATAACAGGTGTATTAAAGGAGAGTCAGTTACCTGGGGTACCCAGCAGGTTGTTGTCTCTCATCAGCCGGTAGTCTGCCTCACTCAGGTTGTTGACAAACTGGTAGAAGGCCTCCTCCCGGTCTAGCCGGTCCCGCTGCCGCCTGCGCTGGGCTTCTGGTTGGTCACTGGCGCCCGGCTCGGAACTGTCGGAGCCCTCCATCAGGTGTCGAAGGGAGAGAAGCTGGAGATAAAAACGCTGTCTGTCTTTGAGTCCCCACGATCCAGTTGCTAGGGATAATCAAATATAATTTTTACATTAGCAATTGTCAAAAAGTGCTTTTACAGTAGCCCGGCCTAAGCACAATTAAGGCAGAAGCAAAAGCACAAGAGCCAGGAAAACGTCCCTAGAAGGAAGAAACCTCGAGAGGAAGCAGGCTAAGAGAAGTGGGCCATCGCCATCCTTTTCTCGCAGTACCGGGTCGACAATAGAAATGCCCAGGTGCATCTTCAACACACTGACACAGCAAAGGGTCAGCAGGTCAAACACACCGGCTGGGTAGTGGTGGGGATGGCCACAGACAGGAGATACACTGGCTGGGTAGTGGTGGGGATGGCCACAGAGAGGAGACTGGCAGCAGATCAAACACACTGGCTGGGTGGTGGTGGGGATGACCACAGAGAGGGGACACACTGGCTGGGTAGTGGTGGGGATGGCCACAGAGAGGGGACACACTGGCTGGGTAGTGGTGGGGATGGCCACAGAGAGGAGACTGGCAGCAGATCAAACACACTGGCTGGGTGGTGGTGGGGATGGCCACAGAGAGGGGACACACTGGCTGGGTAGTGGTGGGGATGGCCACAGAGAGGAGACTGGCAGCAGATCAAACACACTGGCTGGGTGGTGGTGGGGATGGCCACAGAGAGGGGACACACTGGCTGGGTAGTGGTGGGGATGGCCACAGAGAGGAGACACTCGCTGGGTAGTGGTGGGGATGGCCACAGAGAGGAGACACAGTGGCTGGGTAGTGGTGGGGATGGCCACAGAGAGGAGACACAGTGGCTGGGTAGTGGTGGGGATGGCCACAGAGAGGAGACACAGTGGCTGGGTAGTGGTGGGGATGGCCACAGAGAGGAGACACACTGGCTGGGTAGTGGTGGGGATGGCCACAGAGAGGAGACTGGCAGCAGATCAAACACACTGGCTGGGTGGTGGTGGGGATGGCCACAGAGAGGGGACACACTGGCTGGGTAGTGGTGGGGATGGCCACAGAGAGGAGACACTCGCTGGGTAGTGGTGGGGATGGCCACAGAGAGGAGACACAGTGGCTGGGTAGTGGTGGGGATGGCCACAGAGAGGAGACTTGCAGCAGATTTTAATAACAGTGAATATTTTTGATGTTATTGTTATACAAGGTAAAATTAAACAGAGCAGGTCACCCCTAAATTACATTCATCAAGAAATAGAATTAGACCGATTACCTTATTAGCTACCAAGTTAGCTAGCGATCAGTAAACTGTTGTTAACGTAATGAGGACATTTCAGACATCAAGGAAAAAGATTGATGGCTCGGTGGTCATCCTTTACCCTGATGCAACATGTCACATCCTTTTAAAAAAGCCTCATCTAAAACGGAGTCCCTTGTTTTGATTACAAATCAGCAGCTAGCCAGTCGGACCAAAGTCGAGAAAAACAAAATGGAATCATCTGGCGAGCTAACAATTAGCATGCTAACTAGCTTAGCAGAAAATGGCATCTAAAACGATGGACAGACAACTCAGCTAGTTACATCTCAACATTTACCGTTTCAAAGCCAAAACTAGATAACAATATACTAACAATATTATTTTATTATTTCAAGTTGTGACCATAACAAACATTTCAAGTTGGCAAGACTAAATAGTTTGTTAACGCAAGATAAACATTTGGCTAGCTAGCGGACCTGCTAACGTTGGCTAGCAGGCTAACGACAAACTTTTACATTGCAGTCATTTGTGGAATTAGCAAGCTAACGTTAGTTAGCTCTTGTGATGTATTTTGTGTACACTAAATACGGACATCCACTTACACTAAAAATGTATTTATGCTATCCGCTAGAGAAAAACAAACATGACGTGTGTGTTGTTTGCAGCTGGCTAGTTAGTTAGTAAATAAATGAAGACCTCGAAACAATGCTAACTAACGTTAGCTACATGACATCAGGAACAAAACTGACATATTTTTTCACCAACACGAAACTAAGCAAGTAAGGTTAGAATAACGTTGGCTGTCTCGCTAGTTAACATGGTCCCTTTCAAAAAATATATATGTTTTTGACGTTGTTAGCTAACTAACGTTAAGTATAATCAACATGAATTACTTCGTCGGCTAGCTGATGAAGCAATCTAGTCAGTTAGCGAACACCTTCCCGAAACCGCTACGACAGTTACTGTTAAACAGCCAACTTTAGCGGTCAGCTAACAGCTAACTAACAGCTTAGCACAATTTAACGTCCCACTTTATATTTCAAAAGACGAGTTAACAAAATCTAAATGTGTCATCCTTTCACAGTACCTGTCTTGTATTTGTGTCGTTATTCCTTATTACGGACGTAGTTTTATTCTAACAAAATCGCTGAACTATTTGGGTACGGCCTCAGGATTCCATTTTCTCAGGGATTTTCCGGAAACAGGGGGAGCATGAGACGGAAGTAGGATGTTTGCTTTTAGTCTGTACTTTGACTGCAGCGCCACGCCGTGGTGAGAGGTGGAATTCACAGAAAAACAGATACATTATTACATGCAACATTATTTTTTTATTTCATTTTATTTAACCTTTATTTAACTAGGCAAGCCAGCTAAGAACAAATTCCTATTTACAATGACGGGCCTACCAAAAGGCAAAAGACCTCCTGCGCGGACAGGGGCCTGGGATTAAAAATAAAAAAATACAATATAAATATAGGACAAAACACACATCACAACAAGCGACAACACAACACTACATAAAGAGAGACCTAAGACAACAACATAGCATGGCAGCAACACATGACAACACAGCATGGTAGCAACACAACATAACAACAACATGGTAGCAACACAACATAACAACAACATGCTAGCAATATAACATGGCAGCAGCACAAAACATGGTACAAACATTATCGGGCACAGAGGGCAAGAAGGTAGAGACAACAATACAACATGCAAAGCAGCCACAACTGTCAGTAAAAGTGTCCATGATTGAGTCTTTGAATGAAGAGATTGAGATAAAACTGTCCAGTTTGAGTGTTTGTTGCAGCTCGTTCCAGTCGCTAGCTGCAGCGAACTGAAAAGACGAGCGACCCAGGGATGTGTGTGTTTTGGGGGTCTTTAACAGAATGTGACTGGCAGAACGGGTGTTGTATGTGGAGGATGAGGGCTGCAGTAGATATCTCAGATAGGGGGGAGTGAGGCCTAAGAGGGTTTTATAAATGAGCATCAACCAGTGGGTCTTGCAACGGGTATACAGAGATGACCAGTTTACAGAGGAGTATAGAGTGCAGTGACGTGTCCTTTAAGGAACATTGGTGGCAAATCTGATGGCCGAATGGTAAAGAGCATCTAGCCGCTTGAGAGCACCCTTACCTGCCGATCTATAAATTATGTCTCCGTAATCTAGCATGAGTAGGATGGTCATCTGAATCAGGGTTAGTTTGGCAGCTGGGGTGAAAGAGGAGCAATTACAATAGAGGAAACCAAGTCTAGATTTAACTTTAGCCTGCAGCTTTGATATGTGCTGAGAGAAGGACAGTGTACCGTCTAGCCATACTCCCAAGTACTTGTATGAGGTGACTACCTCAACCTCTAAACCCTCAGAGGTAGTAATCACACCGGTGGGAAGAGGGGCATTCTTCTTACCAAACCACATGACCTTTGTTTTGGAGCTGTTCAGAACAAGGTTAAGGGCAGAGAAAGCTTGTTGGACACTAAGAAAGCTTTGTTGTAGAACATTTAACACAAAATCTAGGGAGGGGCCAGCTGCGTATAAGACTGTATCATCTGCATATACATGGACGAGAGAGCTTCCTGCTGCCTGAGCTATGTTGTTGATGTAAATTGAGAAGAGCATGGGGCCTAGGATCAAGCTTTCGGGTACTCCCTTGGTGACAGCAGATTTTCTGACTTTATACACTGCACACTTTGAGAGAGGTAGTTAGCAAACCAGGCCAAAGACCCCTCAGAGACACCAATACTCCGTAGCCGGAATGGAATGGTCTACCGTATCAAAAGCTTTGGCCAAGTCAATAAAAATAGCAGCACAATATTGCTTAGAATCAAGGGCAATGGTGACATCATTGAGGACCTTTAAGGTCGCAGTGACACATCCATAACCTGAGCGGAAACCACATTTCCAGATATCATCAGCAGTAATACAATCAGGGCACGGCAGAGGACAGGGAGAGCTCTGCAGTGTTGATTTATGACATCTGAATGTGCATCAGATGGCAACAAGATCATATTGTACAGCAATTTCATCAGGTAACATGAATACAAAGCCAGCGAGAGGTGGTTAGGAGGCCAAAAGTCAGTTTAACCAATAGAGAGTCAGAGTCCCGAGTGTGGGAACAAATATAGTCTGTCCCACGGTTGGGACAGAAAGTTTGTAGTCAACAAAGCATGCAGGAGTCATGAGGCAAAATAGCAAAATGCACAAGAAAAAAAAGAAAGTTCAGAGTCACTCGCCCCAACAGTGCGTGAGTGCTGGAGGAGAGCGAAAGCTCGGGAGAGAAGGGTGAGTGTGGTGGGGGTACCTGTACTAGACAGGGGAGACAGGCCAGGGCAGACGGTGAACAGAGAGGGGGGAGTGTGGTGGGGGTACCTGTACCAGACAGGGGGAGACAGGCCAGGGCAGACGGTGAACAGAGAGGGGTAGACAGGCCAGGGCAGACGGTGAACAGAGAGGAGGAGACAGGCCAGGGCAGATGGTGAACAGAGAGGGGGAGACAGGCCAGGGCAGACAGTGAACAGAGAGGGGGGAGTGTGGAGGGGGTACCTGTACCAGACAGGGGGAGACAGGCCAGGGCAGATGGTGAACAGAGAGGGGTAGACAGGCCAGGGCAGACGGTGAACAGAGAGGGGGGAGACAGGCCAGGGCAGACGGTGAACAGAGTGGGGGGGAGTGTGGTGGGGGTACCTGTACCAGACAGGGGGAGACAGGCCAGGACAGACGGTGAACAGAGAGGGGGGAGACAGGCCAGGGCAGATGGTGAACAGAGAGGGGGGGGAGTGTGGTGGGGGTACCTGTACCAGACAGGGGGAGACAGGACAGACAGTGAACAGAGAGGGGGGAGTGTGGAGGGGGTACCTGTACCAGACAGGGGGAAACAGGCCAGGGCAGACGGTGAACAGAGAGGGGGAGACAGGCCAGGGGGGAGTGTGGTGGGGGTACCTGTACCAGACAGGGGGAGACAGGCCAGGGCAGACGGTGAACAGAGAGGGGGGAGTGTGGTGGGGGTACCTGTACCAGACAGGGGGAGACAGGCCAGGGCAGACAGTGAACAGAGAGGGGGAGACAGGCCAGGGCAGACGGTGAACAGATCGCCAGGTGGAATCCAAGCAGCAGTGTAGCAGGTAACTGGAGTAGGTGTCACACCCACTTGGGAGAAGCTTTTATTTCTGAAGGCAGATTTCTTGTAGAAAATGCCAGTGAATGGTCTTTGAACAGCAGGAGGGGGATTCAGAGGACGCTTCAAAGACTCCTGCCGCATGTTGGGCCCAAAGGCCTCGACACATATTCCTTCACACCTTAGTGCTGATTTAATTTGTATCTGGTCTGTCCAAGCCTGGGAGCCTTAACTCAGCATTTAGTCCCATTAAAATAAATCACTGTAATGTACCTTATTTTTATTTTTTATTACTTTATTTTTCTTCTTGGCTTTCAAAATAGCATCAGACCAAACACTACTCACTCAGTTCCAGGTTGGATGGTGTCCCCAGGTCTCTGCTGTTTGTTTGCTAGAGTTAGCTTAACTTGGAAAAAGGAAACCTTGGATGCAGTAATCTCTCCGGTTAATTTTGGTCAAAATTAGGTTGTAGGTTTGGAGTTTTGATCTGGAGTGAAGGCCATGCTGTGGAGCATCCTGAATACGTACCTGCCGAAAAATCTAAGTTTACCTAACTCCAAATCTATCCTTATGTAAAAAAACATGTTGAAAAAATGTGAGGGGGGTGTGATAATGTAAATGCAATATTACCAATCAAATCAAATCAAATCAAATCAAATGTATTTATATAGCCCTTCGTACATCAGCTGAAATCTCAAAGTGCTGTACAGAAACCCAGCCTAAAACCCCAAACAGCAAGCAATGCATGTGAAAGAAGCACGGTGGCTGGGAAAAACTCCCTAGGAAAAACTCCTGAGAAAGGCCAAAAACCTAGGAAGAAACCTAGAGAGGAACCAGGCTATGAGGGGTGGCCAGTCCTCTTCTGGCTGTGCCGGGTGGATATTATAACAGAACATGGTCAAGATGTTAAAATGTTCGTAAATGACCAGCATGGTCAAATAATAATAATCATAGTAGTTGTCGAGGGTGCAACAATCACATCCGGTGAACAGGTCAGGGTTCCGTAGCCGCAGGCAGAACAGTTGAAACTGGAGCAGCAGCATGGCCAGGTGGACTGGGGACAGCAAGGAGTCATCATGCCAGGTAGTCCTGAGGCATGGTCCTAGGGCTCAGGTCCTCCGAGAGAAAGAAAGAAAGAGAGAAAGAGAGAATTAGAGAGAGCATATTTACATTCACACAGGACACCGGATAAGACAAGAGAATACTCCAGATGTAACAGACTGACCCTAGCCCCCCGACACATAAACTACTGCAGCATAAATACTGGAGGCTGAGACAGGAGGGATCAGAAGACACTGTGGCCCCATCCGATGATACCCCCGGACAGGGCCAAACAGGCAGGATATAACCCCACCCACTTTGCCAAAGCACAGCCCCCACACCACTAGAGGGATATCTACAACCACCAACTTACCGTCCGAAGACAAGGCCGAGTATAGCCCACAAAGATCTCCGCCACGGCACAACCCAAGGGGGGGGCGCCAACCCAGACAGGAAGACCACGTCAGTGGCTCAACCTACTCAAGTGACGCACCCCTCCCATGGACGGCATGGAAGAACACCAGTAAGTCAGTGACTCAGCCCCTGCAAAAGGGTTAGAGGCAGAGAATCCCAGTGGGAAGAGGGGAACCGACAAGGCAGAGACAGCAAGGGCGGTTCGTTGCTCCAGCCTTTCCGTTCACCTTCACACTCCTGGGCCAGACTATACTTAATCATAGGACCTACTGAAGAGATAAGTCTTCAGTAAAGACTTAAAGGTTGAGACTGAGTCTGCGTCTCTCACATGGGTAGGCAGACCATTCCATAAAAATGGAGCTCTATAGGAGAAAGCCCTACCTCCAGCCGTTTGCTTAGAAATTCTAGGGACAATTAGGAGGCCTGCGTCTTGTGACCGTAGCGTACGTGTAGGTATGTACGGCAGGACCAAATCGGAAAGATAGGTAGGAGCAAGCCCATGTAATGCTTTGTAGGTTAGCAGTAAAACCTTGAAATCAGCCCTTGCCTTAACAGGAAGCCAGTGTAGGGAGGCTAGCACTGGAGTAATATGATCAAATTGTACCACCAGGTACAACCCTAAATCCGTATACATGGGCACCCTCATAGATGTCATCCTGACCAACCTGCCCTCCAAATACACCTCTGCTGTTTTCAACCAAGATCTCAGCGATCACTGCCTCATTGCCTGCATCCGTAATGGGTCCGCGGTGAAATGACCACCCCTGATCACTGTCAAACGCTCCCTAAAACACTTCAGCGAGCAGGCCTTTCTAATCGACCTGGCCCGGGTATCCTGGAAGGATATTGACCTCATCCCGTCAATCGAAGATGCCTGGTCGTTCTTTAAAAGTGCTTTCCTCACCATCTTAAATAATCATGCCCCGTTCAAAAAATGTAGAACTAAGAAGAGCACAGGGTAGGGCAGTGTGAGCAGGACCAGCGGTGTCGTTTGACTTAGCAAACGAGGATCGGATGTCATCAACCTTCTTTTCAAAATGGTTGACGAAGTCATCCGCAGAGAGAGAGGAGGGGGGAGGGGGAGGAGGATTCAGGAGGGAGGAGAAGGTAGCAAAGAGCTTCCTAGGGTTAGAGGCAGATGCTTGGAATTTAGAGTGGTAGAAAGTGGCTTTAGCAGCAGAGACAGAAGAGGAAAATGTAGAGAGGAGGGAGTGAAAGGATGCCAGGTCCGCAGGGAGGCGAGTTTTCCTCCATTTCCGCTCGGCTGCCCGGAGCCCTGTTCAACCTCTCTTTCGTATCGTCTGAGATCCCAAAGACTGAAAAGCTGCCACGGTCATCCCACTCTTCAAAGGGGGAGACACTCTAGACCCAAACTGCTACAGACATATATCTATCCTACCCTGCCTTTCTAAGGTCTTCGAAAGCCAAATTAATAAACAGATCACCGACCATTTCGAATCCCACCGTACCTTCTCCGCTATGCAATCTGGTTTCAGAGCTTGTCATGGGAGGCACCTCAGCCACGCTCAAGGTCCTAAATGATATCATATCTGCCATCGATAAAAGACAATACTGTGCAGCTGTATTCATCGACCTGGCCAGGGCTTTCAACTCTGTCAATCACCACATTCTTATCGGCAGACTCAACAGCCTTGGTTTCTCAAATGACTGCCTCGCCTGGTTCACCAACTACTTCTCAGACAGAGTTCAGTGTGTCAAATCGGAAGGCCTGTTGTCCGGACCTCTGGCAGTCTCTATGGGGGTGCCACAGGGTTCAATCCTCGGGCCGACTCTTTTCTCTGTATATATCAATGATGTCGCTCTTGCTGCTGGTGATTCTCTGATCCAACTCTACGCAGACGACACCATTCTGTATACATCTGGTGCTTCTTTGGACACTGTGTTAACAAACCTCCAAACGAGCTTCAATGCCATACAACTCTCCTTTCGTGGCCTCCAACTGCTCTTAAATGCTAGTGAAACTAAATGCATGCTCTTCAACCGATCGCTGCCCTCATCTGCCCGCCCGTCCAGCATCACTACTCTGGATGGTTCTGACTTAGAATATGTGGACAATTACAAATACTTAGGTGTCTGGTTAGACTGTAAACTCTCCTTCCAGACTCACATTAAGCATCTTAAATCTAGATTTGGATTCCTATTTCGCAGCAAAGCCTTCATTCATGCTGCCTAACATACCCTCGTAAAACTGACCATCCTACCGATCCTTGAATTCGGCGATGTCATTTACAAAATATCCTCCAACACTCTACTCAGCAAATTGGATGGCAGTCTATCACAGTGCCTTCCATTTTGTCACCAAAGCCCCATATACTACCCACCACTGAGACCTGTACGCTCTCGTTGGCTGGCCCTCGCTTTTTTATTTTTTGTTTTATTTTATTTCACCTGTATTTAACCAGGTAAGCTAGTTGAGAACAAGTTCTCATTTACAACTGATACCTGACCAAGATAAAGCAAAGCAGTGCAACAGAAACAACAACATCAGTGTTGTACAGTCAATAACACAATAAATAAAAGAAAGTCTATATACAGTGTGTGCAAATGGCATGAGGAGGTAAGGCAATAAATAGGCCATAGTAGCAAAGCAATTACAATTTAGCAGATTAACACTGGAGTGATAGATGAGCAGATGATGATGAGCAGATGATGGTGTGTAAGTAGTGATACTGGTATGAAAAGAGCAGCAAAGTAAATAAAAACAATATGGGGAGGAGGTAGGTAGATTGGGTGGGCTATTTACAGATGGACTATGTACAGCTGCGCGATCGGTTAGCTGCTCAGATAGCTGATGTTTAAAGTTAGTGAGGGAAATGTAAGTCTCCAACTTCAGCGATTTTTGCAATTCGTTACAGTCACTGGCAGCAGAGAAGTGGAAGGAAAGGCTGTCACAACTTCCGCCGAAGTCAGTTCCTCTCCTTGTTCAGGCAGCGCTCGGCGGTCGGCGTCGCCGGTCTTCTAGCCAACATCGATCCTCTATTCATTTTCCATTTGTTTTGTCTTGTCTTCTCGCACACCTGGTCTCAATTTCCCTCATTACATGTTGTGTATTTATCCTTCTGTTCCCCCCATGTCTTTGTGCGGAATTGTTTATTGTAAGTGCATGTGCACATTGTCTCTGGTTTTGTACCCATTTATTTGTTGTTCTGGTTATCTGTGTTTTTTTACGAATAAAACTGCTCCGTTGATTACCCAGTTTTGCTCTCCTGCGCCTGACTTGCCTGCCGCCAGTTACGCACTCCCTTACAAAGGCGGCCAAAGGAGGTGTTGGCTTTGGGGACGACCAGTGAGATATACCTGCTGGAGCGCATGCTATGGGTGGGTGTCTCCATGGACCTTACAGTGTCCCAAAACTTTTTGGAGTTAGAGCTACAGTATGCCTTTGCTTTCCTGACTGACTGACTGTGTGTATTGGTTCCTGACTTCCCTGAACAGTTGCATATCGCGGGGACTATTCGATGCTATTGCAGTCCGCCACAGGATGTTTTTGTGCTGGTCGAGGGCAGTCAGGTCTGGAGTGAACCAAGGGCTATATCTGTTCTTAGTTCTACATTTTTTGAACGGGGCATGATTATTTAAGATGGTGAGGAAAGCACTTTTAAAGAACGACCAGGCATCCTCGATTGACAGGATGAGGTCAATATCCTTCCAGGATACCCGGGCCAGGTCGATTAGAAATGCCTGCTCGCTGAAGTGTTTTAGGGAGCGTTTGACAGTGATGAGGGGTGGTCATTTGACCGCGGACCCATTACGGATGCAGGCAATGAGGCAGTGATCGCTGAGATCCTGGTTGAAGACAGCAGAGGTGTATTTAGAGGGCAGGTTGTTCGGGATGATATCTATGAGGGTGCCCGTGTTTACGGATTTGGGGTTGTACCTGGTAGGTTCCTTGATAATTTGTGTGAGATTGAGGGCATCTAGCTTAGATTGTAGGATGGCTGGGGTGTTAAGCATGTCCCAGTTTAGGTCACCTAACAGTACGAGCTCTGAAGATAGATGGGGTGGGGGGGCAATCAATTCACATATGGTGTCCAGGGCACATCTGGGGGCAGAGGCTGGTCTAAAGCAAGCGGCAATGGTGAGAGACTTGTTTCTGGAAAGGTGGATTTTATTTTTAAAAGTAGAAGCTCAAATTGTTTGGGCACAGACCTGGATAGTAAGACAGAATTCTTTAAGCTATCTCTGCAGTAGATTGCAACTCCGCCCCCTTTGGCAGTTCTATCTTGTCGGAAAATGTTATTGTTAGGGATGGACATTTCAGGATTTTTGGTGGCCTTCCTAAGCCAGGATTCAGACACGGCTAGGACATCCGGGTTGGCGGAGTGTGCTAAAGCAGTGAATAAAACAAACTTAGGGAGGAGGATTCTAATGTTAACATGTTAGAAACCAAGGCTTTTACAGATACAGAAGTCAACAAATGAGAGTGCCTGGGGAATGGGAGTGGAGCTAGGGGCTGCAGGGCCTGGGTTAACCTCTACATCACCAGAGGATCAGAGGAGGAGTAGGATAAGGGTACGGCTAAAGGCTATCAGAACCTGGGGAATGGGAGTGGTGCTGCAGGGCCTGGGTTAACCTCTACATCACCAGAGGAAGAGTGGGATAAGGGTACGGCTAAAGGCTATAAGAACCTGGGGAATGGCCTGGGTTAACCTCTACATCACCAGAGGAGGAGTAGGATAAGGGTACGGCTAAAGCCTATAAGAACCTGGGGAATGGGAGTGGTGCTGGTGGCTGCAGGGCCTGGGTTAACCTCTACATCACCAGAGGAGGAGTAGGATAAGGGTACGGCTAAAGCCTATAAGAACTGGTCGTCTAGTACGTTCGGAACACAGAGTTAAAGGAGCAGGTTTCTGGGCACGGAAGAATAGATTCAAGTCATAATGTGCAGACAAAGGTATGGTAGGATGTAAATACAGTGGAGGTAAACTTATGCATTGAGTGACGATGAGAGAGAGATTGTCTCTAGAAACATCATTTAAACCAGGTGAGGTCACTGCATCTGTGGGAGGTAGAACGAAAGGGTTAAGTAAGGCGTATTGAGCAGGTCTGGAGGCTCTACAGTGAAATAAGGCAATAATTACTAACCAAAACAGCAATGGACAAGGCATATTGACATTAGGGAGAGGCATGCATAGCCGAGTGATCATATGGGTCCAGTGAGTAGCTCGGCGTACCGGAGACACGGCGATTCAGAGAGCTAGCAGGCCGGGGCTAACAAGCTAGCAGAAGGGCCATAGTGGGACGTCGCGACAGAAGAAGTCTGTTGTAGCCCCTTCGTGCTGTTACGTCGGCAGACCAGTCGTCGTGGATCAGCTGGGCTCCGTGTGGTAAAAGGGTCCAGGCCAATTGGCAAAATAGATATAATGGACAAAGAATTTGTCCGATGGGCCTCTTAAGCTAACAGTCCGATATGCTCTAGACAGCTAGTGGGCCGCGGCTAGCAGATGGGCATTCGCTGATGACCGCTAGCAGTGGCTAGCTGACTACTAGCTAGTAGCTAGTTAGCGGGATAGCTTCTGTTGGGGGTTCCGGTTCAAAAGTAAAGGAAATAGCAGACCCATACCACATTGGGTGAGGTGGATTGCAGGAGAGAAGTTGAAGTTAAGAAAAATATTTTAAAAATATATGCGAAGAAAAAAGGTATAAAAAGACTGGGGAGACTATGGGGAGAATATGAACTATAAACTGGGGAGAATATGAACTATAAACTGGGGAGAATATGAACTATAAACTGGGGAGAATATGAACTATAAACTGGGGAGACGATGGGGAGAAAATAAACTACAAACTGGGGAGAAGATGGGGAGAATATGAACTATAAACTGGGGAGAATATGAACTATAAACTGGGGAGAATATGAACTATAAACTGGGGAGAATATGAACTATAAACTGGGGAGAATATGAACTATAAACTGGGGAGAATATGAACTATAAACTGGGGAGACTTTAAACTATAAACTGGGGAGAATATGAACTATAAACTGGGGAGAATATGAACTATAAACTGGGGAGAATATGAACTATAAACTGGGGAGACTATGAACTATAAACTGGGGAGACTATGAACTATAAACTGGGGAGACTATGAACTGTAAACTGGGGAGACTATGAACTATAAACTGGGGAGACTATGAACTATAAACTGGGGAGACTATGAACTATAAACTAGGGAGAATATGAACTATAAACTGGAGAGACTATGGGGAGAATATGAACTAGAAACTGGGGAGAATATGAACTATAAACTGGGGAGAACATGAACTATAAACTGGGGAGAATATGAGCTATAAACTGGGGAGACTATGGGGAGAAGATGAACTACAAACTGGGGAGAAGATGAACTACAAACTGGGGAGAAGATGAACTACAAACTGGGGAGAATATGAACTATAAACTGGGGAGAATATGAACTATAAACTGGGGAGACTATGAACTATAAACTGGGGAGAATATGAACTATAAACTGGGGAGACTATGAACTATAAACTGGGGAGAATATGAACTATAAACTGGGGAGAATATGGGGAGAATATGAACTAGAAACTGGGGAGAATATGAACTAGAAACTGGGGAGAATATGAACTATAAACTGGGTAGAATATGAGCTATAAACTGGGGAGAATATGAACTATAAACTGGGGAGACTATGGGGAGACTATGAACTATAAACCGGGGAGAATATGAACTGTAAACTGGGGAGTATATGGGGTGATGTCACATCCTGACCAGCAGAGGGAGCAATTGGATTAGTTTTGGTCAGGATGTGGCAGGGTTTTTGTGTGTGTGAATGGTTGTGTTGGTGATTAGGACGCCCAATTGAAGGCAGGTGTGTTGAGTTGCCTTTGATTGGGAGTCCTATTTAGGAGTGTGTGTTTTTCTTTGGGGTTGTGGGTAATTGTTTCTTGTTTAGTGTGGTTGCACCTGACAGGACTGTTGGCTGTCAGTTTCCTTGTTTTTGATTTCGTAGAGTGTTCTTTCTAATTAAATTGAAGGATGAATACTAACTCTGCTGCATTTTGGTCCATTTCTGAAGACAGCTGTGATAGGAGAATATGAACTATAAACTGGGGAGACTATGAGGAGACTATGAACTATAAACTGGGGAGAATATGAACTATAAACTGGGGAGAATATGAACTATAAACTGGGGAGAATATGAACTATAAACTGGGGAGACTATAGGAAGAATATGAACTATAAACTGGGGAGAATATGAACTATAAACTGGGGAGAATATGAACTGTAAACTGGGGAGACTATGGGGAGACTATGAACTATAAACTGGGGAGAATATGAACTATAAACTGGGGAGAATATGAGCTATAAACTGGGGAGAATATGAACTATAAACTGGGGAGAATATGAGCTATAAACTGGGGAGAATATGGGGAGAATATGAGCTATAAACTGGGGAGAATATGAACTATAAACTGGGGAGAATATGAGCTATAAACTGGGGAGAATATGAACTATAAACTGGGGAGACAATGGGGAGAATATGAACTATAAACTTGGGAGACAATGGGGAGACTATGAACTATAAACTGGGGACAATATGAACAATAAACTGGGGAGAATATGAACTATAAACTGGGGAGAATATGAACTATAAACTGGGGAGAAGATGAACTATAAACTGGGGAGAATATGAACTATAAACTGGGGAGAATATGAACTACAAACTGGGGAGAATATGAACTAGAAACTGGGGAGACTATGGGGAGAAGATGAACTACAAACTGGGGAGAATATGAACTACAAACTGGGGAGAATATGAACTATAAACTGGGGAGACTATGAACTATAAACTGGGGAGAATATGAACTATAAACTGGGGAGACTATGAACTATAAACTGGGGAGAATATGAGCTATAAACTGGGGAGAATATGAACTATAAACTGGGGAGACTATGAACTATAAACTGGGAAGAATATGAACTATAAACTGGGGAGAATATGAGCTATAAACTGGGGAGAATATGAACTATAAACTGGGGAGACTATGAACTATTAACTGGGGAGAATATGAACTATAAACTGGGGAGAATATGAACTATAAACTGGGGAGAATATGAACTATAAACTGGGGAGAATATGAACTATAAACTGGGGAGAATATGAACTATAAACTGGGGAGAATATGAACTATAAACTGGGGAGAATATGAACTATAAACTGGGGAGAATATGAACTATAAACTGGGGAGAATATGGACTATAAACTGGGGAGACTATGAACTATAAACTGGGGAGAATATGAACTATAAACTGGGGAGAATATGAGCTATAAACTGGGAAGAATATGAGCTATAAACTGGGGAGACTATGAACTATAAACTGGGGAGAATATGAACTATAAACTGGGGAGAATATGAACTATAAACTGGGGAGAATATGAACTATACACTGGGGAGAATATGAGCTATAAACTGGGGAGACTATGAACTATAAACTGGGGAGAATATGAACTATACACTGGGGAGAATATGAGCTATAAACTGGGGAGACAATGAGCTATACACTGGGGAGAATATATGGGGAGGATATGAACTATAAACTGGGGACAATATGAACTATAAACTGGGGACAATATGAACTATAAACTGGGGAGAATATAAACTATAAACTGGGGAGAATATGAACTATAAACTGGGGAGACAATGGGGAGAATATGAACTATAAACTTGGGAGAACATGAACTATAAACTGGGGAGAATATGAACTATAAACTGGGGAGAATATGAACTAGAAACTGGGGAGAATATGAACTAGAAACTGGGGAGACTATGAACTATAAACTGGGGAGAATATGAACTATAAACTGGGGAGAAGATGAACTACAAACTGGGGAGAATATGAACTACACACTGGGGAGAATATGAACTATAAACTGGGGAGAATATCAACTATAAACTGGGGAGAATATGAACTATAAACTGGGGAGACTATGAACTATAAACTGGGGAGAATATGAACTATAAACTGGGGAGACTATGAAGTATAAAATGGGGAGACTATGAACTATAAACTGGGGAGACTATGAACTATAAACTGGGGAGAATATGAACTATAAACTGGGGAGAATATGAACTATAAACTGGGGAGAATATGAGCTATGAACTGGGGAGACTATGGGGAGACTATGAACTATAAACTGGGGAGAATATGAACTATAAACTGGGGAGAATATGGGGAGAATATGAACTATAAACTGGGGAGAATATGAACTATAAACTGGGGAGAATATGAACTATAAACAGGGGAGACTATGGGGAAACTATGAACTATAAACTGGGGAGACTATGAACTATAAACTGGGGAGAATATGAACTATAAACTGGGGAGACTATGGGGAGAATATGAACTATAAACTGGGGAGAATATGAACTATAAACTGGGGAGACTATGGGGAGAATATGAACTACAAACTGGGGAGAATATGAACTATAAACTGGGGAGACTATGAACTATAAACTGGGGAGAATATGAACTATAAACTGGGGAGACTATGAACTATAAACTGGGGAGAATATGAGCTATAAACTGGGGAGAATATGAACTATAAACTGGGGAGACTATGAACTATAAACTGGGGAGAATATGAGCTATAAACTGGGGAGACTATGAACTATAAACTGGGGAGAATATGAACTAGAAACTGGGGAGACTATGAACTATAAACTGGGGAGAATATGAACTATAAACTGGGGAGAATATGAACTATAAACTGGGAAGAAAATGGGGAGAATATGACCTATAAACTGGGGAGAATATGAGCTATAAACTGGGGAGACAATGAGCTATACACTGGGAGGAATATATGGGGAGGATATGAACTATAAACTGGGGACAATATGAACTATAAACTGGGGACAATATGAACTATAAACTGGGGAGAATATGAACTATAAACTGGGGAGAATATGAACTATAAACTGGGGAGAATATGAACTATAAACTGGGGAGAATATGAACTATAAACTGGGGAGAATATGAACTATAAACTGGGGAGACAATGGGGAGAATATGAACTATAAACTTGGGAGAACATGAACTATAAACTGGGGAGAATATGAACTATAAACTGGGGAGAATATGAACTAGAAACTGGGGAGAATGTGAACTAGAAACTGGGGAGACTATGAACTATAAACTGGGGAGAATATGAACTATAAACTGGGGAGAAGATGAACTACAAACTGGGGAGAATATGAACTACACACTGGGGAGAATATGAACTATAAACTGGGGAGAATATCAACTATAAACTGGGGAGAATATGAACTATAAACTGGGGAGACTATGAACTATAAACTGGGGAGAATATGAACTATAAACTGGGGAGACTATGAAGTATAAAATGGGGAGACTATGAACTATAAACTGGGGAGACTATGAACTATAAACTGGGGAGAATATGAACTATAAACTGGGGAGAATATGAACTATAAACTGGGGAGAATATGAGCTATGAACTGGGGAGACTATGGGGAGACTATGAACTATAAACTGGGGAGAATATGAACTATAAACTGGGGAGAATATGGGGAGAATATGAACTATAAACTGGGGAGAATATGAACTATAAACTGGGGAGAATATGAACTATAAACTGGGGAGACTATGGGGAAACTATGAACTATAAACTGGGGAGAATATGAACTATAAACTGGGGAGAATATGAACTATAAACTGGGGAGACTATGGGGAGAATATGAACTATAAACTGGGGAGACTATGGGGAGAAAATGAACTATAAACTGGGGAGAATATGAACTATAAACTGGGGAGAATATGAACTATAAACTGGGGAGACTATGGGGAATCTATGAACTATAAACTGGGGAGAATATGAACTATAAACTGGGGAGAATATGAACTATAAACTGGGGAGAATATGAACTATACACTGGGGAGAATATGAACTACAAACTGGGGAGAATATGAACTATAAACTGGGGAGAATATGAGCTATAAACTGGGGAGAATATGGGGAGAATATGAAATATAAACTGGGGAGAATATGAGCTATAAACTGGGGAGAATATGAACTATAAACTGGGGAGAATATATGGGGAGGATATGAACTATAAACTGGGGACAATATGAACTATAAACTGGGGACAATATGAACTATAAACTGGGGACAATATGAACTATAAACTGGGGAGAATATGAACTATTAACTGGGGAGAATATGAACTATACACTGGGGAGAATATGAACTATAAACTGGAGAGACTATGGGGAGAATATGAACTATAAACTGGGGACAATATGAACTAGAAACTGGGGAGAATATGAACTATTAACTGGGGAGAATATGAACTATAAACTGGGGAGAATATGAACAATAAACTGGGGAGAATATGAGCTATAAACTGGGGAGAATATGAACTATAAACTGGGGAGAAAATGAACTATAAACTGGGGAGACTATAGGAAGAATATGAACTATAAACTGGGGAGACTATGAACTATAAACTGGGGAGAATATGAACTATTAACTGGGGAGACTATGAACTATAAACTGGGGAGAATATGAACTATAAACTGGGGAGAATATGAACTATAAACTGGGGAGAATATGAGCTATGAACTGGGGAGACTATGGGGAGACTATGAACTATAAACTGGGGAGAATATGAACTATAAACTGGGGAGAATATGAACTAAAAACTGGGGAGAATATGAGCTATGAACTGGGGAGACTATGGGAAGACTATAAACTATAAACTGGGGAGACTATGAACTATAAACTGGGGAGAATATGAACTATAAACTGGGGAGAATATGGGGAGAATATGAACTATAAACTGGGGAGACTATGGGGAGAAAATGAACTATAAACTGGGGAGAATATGAACTATAAACTGGGGAGAATATGAACTATAAACTGGGGAGACTATGGGGAATCTATGAACTATAAACTGGGGAGAATATGAACTATAAACTGGGGAGAATATGAACTATAAACTGGGGAGAATATGAACTATACACTGGGGAGAATATGAACTACAAACTGGGGAGAATATGAACTATAAACTGGGGAGAATATGAGCTATAAACTGGGGAGAATATGGGGAGAATATGAACTATAAACTGGGGAGAATATGAGCTATAAACTGGGGAGAATATGAACTATAAACTGGGGAGAATATATGGGGAGGATATGAACTATAAACTGGGGACAATATGAACTATAAACTGGGGACAATATGAACTATAAACTGGGGACAATATGAACTATAAACTGGGGAGAATATGAACTATTAACTGGGGAGAATATGAACTATACACTGGGGAGAATATGAACTATAAACTGGGGAGAATATGAACTATAAACTGGGGACAATATGAACTAGAAACTGGGGAGAATATGAACTATTAACTGGGGAGAATATGAACTATAAACTGGGGAGAATATGAACAATAAACTGGGGAGAATATGAGCTATAAACTGGGGAGAATATGAACTATAAACTGGGGAGAAAATGAACTATAAACTGGGGAGACTATAGGAAGAATATGAACTATAAACTGGGGAGACTATGAACTATAAACTGGGGAGAATATGAACTATTAACTGGGGAGACTATGAACTATAAACTGGGGAGAATATGAACTATAAACTGGGGAGAATATGAACTATAAACTGGGGAGAATATGAGCTATGAACTGGGGAGACTATGGGGAGACTATGAACTATAAACTGGGGAGAATATGAACTATAAACTGGGGAGAATATGAACTAAAAACTGGGGAGAATATGAGCTATGAACTGGGGAGACTATGGGAAGACTATAAACTATAAACTGGGGAGACTATGAACTATAAACTGGGGAGAATATGAACTATAAACTGGGGAGAATATGGGGAGAATATGAACTATAAACTGGGGAGAATATGAACTATAAACTGGGAAGAATATGAACTATAAACTGGGGAGAATATGAACTATAAACTGGGGAGAATATGAACTATAAACTGAGGAGACTATGAACTATAAACTGGGGAGAATATGAACTATAAACTGGGGAGAATACGAACTATAAACTGGGGAGAATATATGGGGAGGATATGAACTATAAACTGGGGACAATATGAACTATAAACTGGGGACAATATGAACTATAAACTGGGGACAATATGAACTATAAACTGGGGAGAATATGAACTATAAACTGGGGAGAATATCAACTATAAACTGGGGAGAATATGAACTATAAACTGGGGAGAATATGGGGAGAATATGAACTATAAACTGGGGAGAATATGAACTATAAACTGGGGAGAATATGAACTATAAACTGGGGAGAATATGAACTATAAACTGGGGAGAATATGAACTATAAACTGGGGAGAATATGGGGAGAATATGAACTATAAACTGGGGAGAATATGAACTATAAACTTGGGAGAACATGAACTATAAACTGGGGAGAATATGGGGAGAATATGAACTATAAACTGGGGAGAATATGAACTATAAACTGCGGAGACTATGAACTATAAACTAGGGAGAATATGAACTATAAACTGGAGAGACTATGGGGAGAATATAAACTAGAAACTGGGGAGAACATGAACTATAAACTGGGGAGAATATGAGCTATAAACTGGGGAGACTATGGGGAGAAGATGAACTACAAACTGGGGAGAAGATGAATTACAAACTGGGGAGAAAATGAACTATAAACTGGGGAGACTATAGGAAGAATATGAACTATAAACTGGGGAGACTATGAACTATAAACTGGGGAGAATATGAACTATTAACTGGGGAGACTATGAACTATAAACTGGGGAGAATATGAACTATAAACTGGGGAGAATATGAACTAGAAACTGGAGAGAATATGAACTATAAACTGGGGAGAATATGAACTATAAACCGGGGAGAATATGAACTATAAACTGGGGAGAATATGGGGTGATGTCACATCCTGACCAGCAGAGGGAGCAATTGGATTAGTTTTGGTCAGGATGTGGCAGGGTTTTTGTGTGTGTGAATGGTTGTGTTGGTGATTAGGACTCCCAATTGAAGGCAGGTGTGTTGAGTTGCCTTTGATTGGGGGTCCTATATAGGAGTGTGTGTTTTTCTTTGGGGTTGTGGGTAATTGTTTCTTGTTTAGTGTGGTTGCACCTGACAGGACTGTTGGCTGTCAGTTTCCTTGTTTTTGATTTCGTAGAGTGTTCTTTCTAATTAAATTGAAGGATGAATACTAACTCTGCTGCATTTTGTTCCATTTCTGAAGACAGCTGTGATAGGAGAATATGAACTAAAAACTGGGGAGAATATGAACTATAAACCGAGGAGAATATGAACTATAAACTGGGGAGAATATGAACAATAAACTGGGGAGAATATGATCTATAAACTGGGGAGAATATGAACTATAAACTGGGGAGACTATGAGGAGACTATGAACTATAAACTGGGGAGAATATGAACTATAAACTGGGGAGACTATAGGAAGAATATGAACTATAAACTGGGGAGAATATGAACTAAAAACTGGGGAGAATATGAACTGTAAACTGGGGAGAATATGAACTATGAACTGGGGAGAATATGAACTGTAAACTGGGGAGACTATGGGGAGACTATGAACTATAAACTGGGGAGAATATGAACTATAAACTGGGGAGAATATGAACTATAAACTGGGGAGAATATGAGCTATAAACTGGGGAGAATATGGGGAGAATATGAGCTATAAACTGGGGAGAATAAGAACTATAAACTGGGGAGAATATGAGCTATAAACTGGGGAGAATATGAACTATAAACTGGGGACAATATGAACTATAAACTGGGGAGAATATGAACTATAAACTGGGGAGAATATGAACTATAAACTGGGGAGAATATGAACTATAAACTGGGGAGAATATGAACTATAAACTGGGGAGAATATGAACTATAAACTGGGGAGACAATGGGGAGAATATGAACTATAAACTGGGGAGAATATGAACTATAAACTGGGGAGACTATGAACTATAAACTGGGGAGAATATGAGCTATAAACTGGGGAGAATATGAACTATAAACAGGGGAGAATATGAACTATAAACTGGGGAGAATATGGGGAGAATATGAGCTATAAACTGGTGAGAATATGAACTATAAACTGGGGAGAATATGAACTATAAACTGGGGAGAATATTGACTATAAACTGGGGAGAATATGAACTATAAAATGGGGAGAATATGAACTATAAACTGGGGAGAATATGAACTATAAACTGGGGAGACTATAAACTATAAACTGGGGAGAATATGGACTATAAACTGGGGAGAATATGAACTATAAAATGGGGAGAATATGAACTATAAACTGGGGAGAATATGAACTATAAACTGGGGAGAATATGAGCTATAAACTGGGGAGAATATGAACTAGAAACTGGAGAGAATATGAACTATAAACTGGGGAGAATATGAACTATAAACCGGGGAGAATATGAACTATAAACTGGGGAGAATATGAACTATAAACCGGGGAGAATATGAACTATAAACTGGGGAGAATATGGGGTGATGTCACATCCTGACCAGCAGAGGGAGCAATTGGATTAGTTTTGGTCAGGATGTGGCAGGGTTTTTGTGTGTGTGAATGGTTGTGTTGGTGATTAGGACTCCCAATTGAAGGCAGGTGTGTTGAGTTGCCTTTGATTGGGGGTCCTATATAGGAGTGTGTGTTTTTCTTTGGGGTTGTGGGTAATTGTTTCTTGTTTAGTGTGGTTGCACCTGACAGGACTGTTGGCTGTCAGTTTCCTTGTTTTTGATTTCGTAGAGTGTTCTTTCTAATTAAATTGAAGGATGAATACTAACTCTGCTGCATTTTGTTCCATTTCTGAAGACAGCTGTGATAGGAGAATATGAACTAAAAACTGGGGAGAATATGAACTATAAACCGAGGAGAATATGAACTATAAACTGGGGAGAATATGAACAATAAACTGGGGAGAATATGATCTATAAACTGGGGAGAATATGAACTATAAACTGGGGAGACTATAGGAAGAATATGAACTATAAACTGGGGAGAATATGAACTAAAAACTGGGGAGAATATGAACTGTAAACTGGGGAGAATATGAACTATGAACTGGGGAGAATATGAACTGTAAACTGGGGAGACTATGGGGAGACTATGAACTATAAACTGGGGAGAATATGAACTATAAACTGGGGAGAATATGAACTATAAACTGGGGAGAATATGAGCTATAAACTGGGGAGAATATGGGGAGAATATGAGCTATAAACTGGGGAGAATAAGAACTATAAACTGGGGAGAATATGAGCTATAAACTGGGGAGAATATGAACTATAAACTGGGGACAATATGAACTATAAACTGGGGAGAATATGAACTATAAACTGGGGAGAATATGAACTATAAACTGGGGAGAATATGAACTATAAACTGGGGAGAATATGAACTATAAACTGGGGAGAATATGAACTATAAACTGGGGAGACAATGGGGAGAATATGAACTATAAACTGGGGAGAATATGAACTATAAACTGGGGAGACTATGAACTATAAACTGGGGAGAATATGAGCTATAAACTGGGGAGAATATGAACTATAAAAGGGGAGAATATGAACTATAAACTGGGGAGAATATGAGCTATAAACTGGGGAGAATATGGGGAGAATATGAGCTATAAACTGGTGAGAATATGAACTATAAACTGGGGAGAATATGAGCTATAAACTGGGGAGACTATGGGGAGAAGATGAACAACAAACTGGGGAGAAGATGAATAACAAACTGGGGAGAATATGAACTATAAACTGGGGAGAAAATGAACTATAAACTGGGGAGACTGTGAACTATAAACTGGGAAGAATATGAACTATAAACTGGGGAGAATATGAACTATAAACTGGGGAGAATATGAACTATAAACTGGGGAGAATATGAACTATAAACTGGGGAGAATATGAGCTATAAACTGGGGAGAATATGAACTATAAACTGGGGAGAATATGAACTATAAACTGGGGAGAATATGAACTATAAACTGGGGAGAATATGAACTATAAACTGGGGAGAATATGAATTATAAACTGGGGAGAATGTGAGCTATAAACTGGGGAGAATATGAACTATAAACTGGGGAGAATATGAACTATAAACTGGGGAGAATATGGACTATAAACTGGGGAGACTATGAACTATAAACTGGGGAGAATATGGGGAGAATATGAACTATAAACTGGGGAGAATATGAACTATAAACTGGGTAGACTATGGGGAAACTATGAACTATAAACTGGGGAGAATATGAACTATAAACTGGGGAGAATATGAACTATAAACTGGGGAGAATATGAACTATAAACTGGGGAGAATATAAACTATAAACTGGGGAGAATATGGGGAGAATATGAACTATAAACTGGGGAGAATATGGGGAAACCATGAACTATAAACTGGGGAGAATATGAACTATAAACTGGGGAGAATATGAACTATAAACTGGGGAGACTATGAACTATAAACTGGGGAGACTATGGGGAAACTATGAACTATAAACTGGGGAGAATATGAACTATAAACTGGGGAGAATATAAACTATAAACTGAGGAGACTATGAACTATAAACTGGGGAGAATATGAACTATAAACTGGGGGGACAATGGGGAGAATATGAACTATAAACTGGGGAGAATATGAACTATAAACTGGGGAGACTATGAACTATAAACTGGGGAGAATATGAGCTATAAACTGGGGAGACTATGAACTATAAACTGGGGAGAATATGAACTATAAACAGGGGAGAATATGAACTATAAACTGGGGAGAATATGAGCTATAAACTGGGGAGAATATGGGGAGAATATGAGCTATAAACTGGTGAGAATATGAACTATAAACTGGGGAGAATATGAGCTATAAACTGGGGAGACTATGGGGAGAAGATGAACAACAAACTGGGGAGAAGATGAATTACAAACTGGGGAGAATATGAACTATAAACTGGGGAGAATATGAACTATAAACTGGGGAGAATATGAACTATAAACTGGGGAGAATATGAACTATAAACTGGGGAGAATATGAACTATAAACTGGGGAGAATATGAACTATTAACTGGGGAGAATATGAGCTATAAACTGGGAAGAATATGAACTATTAACTGGGGAGAATATGAACTATAAACTGGGGAGAATATGAACTATAAACTGGGGAGACTATGAACTATAAACTGGGGAGAATATGAACTATAAACTGGGGAGAATATGAACTATAAACTGGGGAGAAATAGAGCTATAAACTGGGGAGAATATGAACTATAAACTGGGGAGAATATGAACTATAAACTGGGGAGAATATGAACTATAAACTGGGGAGAATATGAACTATAAACTGGGGAGAATATGAATTATAAACTGGGGAGAATGTGAGCTATAAACTGGGGAGAATATGAACTATAAACTGGGGAGAATATGAACTATAAACTGGGGAGAATATGGACTATAAACTGGGGAGACTATGAACTATAAACTGGGGAGAATATGGGGAGAATATGAACTATAAACTGGGGAGAATATGAACTATAAACTGGGTAGACTATGGGGAAACTATGAACTATAAACTGGGGAGAATATGAACTATAAACTGGGGAGAATATGAACTATAAACTGGGGAGAATATGAACTATAAACTGGGGAGAATATAAACTATAAACTGGGGAGAATATGGGGAGAATATGAACTATAAACTGGGGAGAATATGGGGAAACCATGAACTATAAACTGGGGAGAATATGAACTATAAACTGGGGAGAATATGAACTATAAACTGGGGAGACTATGAACTATAAACTGGGGAGACTATGGGGAAACTATGAACTATAAACTGGGGAGAATATGAACTATAAACTGGGGAGAATATAAACTATAAACTGAGGAGACTATGAACTATAAACTGGGGAGAATATGAACTATAAACTGGGGAGACAATGGGGAGAATATGAACTATAAACTGGGGAGAATATGAACTATAAACTGGGGAGACTATGAACTATAAACTGGGGAGAATATGAGCTATAAACTGGGGAGAATATGAACTATAAACAGGGGAGAATATGAACTATAAACTGGGGAGAATATGAGCTATAAACTGGGGAGAATATGGGGAGAATATGAGCTATAAACTGGTGAGAATATGAACTATAAACTGGGGAGAATATGAGCTATAAACTGGGGAGACTATGGGGAGAAGATGAACAACAAACTGGGGAGAAGATGAATTACAAACTGGGGAGAATATGAACTATAAACTGGGGAGAATATGAGCTATAAACTGGGGAGAATATGAACTATAAACTGGGGAGAATATGAACTATAAACTGGGGAGACTATGAACTATAAACTGGGGAGAATATGAACTATTAACTGGGGAGAATATGAACTATTAACTGGGGAGAATATGAACTATAAACTGGGGAGAATATGAACTATAAACTGGGGAGACTATGAACTATAAACTGGGGAGAATATGAACTATAAACTGGGGAGAATATGAACTATTAACTGGGGAGAATATGAACTATAAACTGGGGAGAATATGAACTATAAACTGGGGAGACTATGAACTATAAACTGGGGAGAATATGAACTATAAACTGGGGAGAATATGAACTATAAACTGGGGAGAATATGAACTATACACTGGGGAGACTATGAACTATAAACTGGGAAGAATATGAACTATAAACTGGGGAGACTATGAACTATAAACTGGGGAGACTATGAACTATAAACTGGGGAGAAATAGAGCTAGAAACTGGGGAGAATATGAACTATAAACTGGGGAGAATATGAACTATAAACTGGGGAGAATATGAACTATAAACTGGGGAGAATATGAACTATAAACTGGGGAGACTATGGGGAGACTATGAACTATAAACTGGGGAGAATATGAATTATAAACTGGGGAGAATGTGAGCTATAAACTGGGGAGAATATGAACTATAAACTGGGGAGAATATGAACTATAAACTGGGGAGAATATGGACTATAAACTGGGGAGACTTGGAACTATAAACTGGGGAGAATATGGGGAGAATATGAACTATAAACTGGGGAGAATATGAACTATAAACTGGGGAGACTATGGGGAAACTATGAACTATAAACTGGGGAGAATATGAACTATAAACTGGGGAGAATATGAACTATAAACTGGGGAGAATATGAACTATAAACTGGGGAGAATATAAACTATAAACTGGGGAGAATATGGGGAGAATATGAACTATAAACTGGGGAGAATATGGGGAAACCATGAACTATAAACTGGGGAGAATATGAACTATAAACTGGGGAGAATATGAACTATAAACTGGGGAGACTATGAACTATAAACTGGGGAGACTATGGGGAAACTATGAACTATAAACTGGGGAGAATATGAACTATAAACTGGGGAGAATATGAACTATAAACTGGGGAGAATATAAACTATAAACTGAGGAGACTATGAACTATAAACTGGGGAGAATATGAACTATAAACTGGGGAGAATATAAACTATAAACTAAGGAGACTATGAACTATAAACTGGGGAGACTATGGGGAAACTATGAACTATAAACTGGGGAGAATATGGGGAGAATATGAGCTATAAACTGGGGAGAATATGAACTATAAACTGGGGAGAATATGAACTATAAACTGGGGAGAATATGGGGAGAATATGAGCTATAAACTGGGGAGAATATGAACTATAAACTGGGGAGAATATGAACTATAAACTGGGGAGAATATAAACTATAAACTGGGGAGAATATGAACTATAAACTGGGGAGAATATGAACTATAAACTGGGGAGAATATGAACTATAAACTGGGGAGAATATGAACTATAAACTGGGGAGAATATGAACTAGAAACTGGGGAGAATATGAACTAGAAACTGGGGAGACTATGGGGAGAAGATGAACTACAAACTGGGGAGAATATGAACTACACACTGGGGAGAATATGAACTATAAACTGGGGAGAATATCAACTATAAACTGGGGAGAATATGAACTATAAACTGGGGACACTATGAACTATAAACTGGGGAGAATATGAACTATAAACTGGGGAGAATATGAACTATAAACTGGGGAGAATATGAACTATTAACTGGGGAGACTATGGGGAGACTATGAACTATAAACTGGGGAGAATATGAACTATAAACTGGGGAGAATATGAACTATAAACTGGGGAGAATATGAGCTATGAACTGGGGAGACTATGGGGAGACTATGAACTATAAACTGGGGAGAATATGAACTATAAACTGGGGAGAATATGGGGAGAATATGAACTATAAACTGGGGAGAATATGAGCTATAAACTGGGGAGACTATGGGGAGAAGATAAAGTACAAACTGGGGAGAAGATGAACTATAAACTGGGGAGACTATGAACTATAAACTGGGGAGAATATGAACTATACACTGGGGAGACTATGAACTATAAACCGAGGAGAATATGAACTATAAACTGGGGAGAATATGAACAATAAACTGGGGAGAATATGATCTATAAACTGAGGAGAATATGAACTATAAACTGGGGAGACTATGAGGAGGCTATGAACTATAAACTGGGGAGAATATGAACTATAAACTGGGGAGAATATGAACTATAAACTGGGGAGACTATAGGAAGAATATGAACTATAAACTGGGGAGAATATGAACTAAAAACTGGGGAGAATATGAACTGTAAACTGGGGAGAATATGAACTATAAACTGGGGAGAATATGAACTGTAAACTGGGGAGACTATGGGGAGACTATGAACTATAAACTGGGGAGAATATGAACTATAAACTGGGGAGACAATGAACTATAAACTGGGGAGAATCTGAGCTATAAACTGGGGAGAATATGAACTATAAACTGGGGAGAATATGAACTATAAACTGGGGAGAATATGAACTATAAACTGGGGAGAATATGAACTATAAACTGGGGAGAATATGAGCTATAAACTGGGGAGAATATCAACTATAAACTGGGGAGAATATGAACTATAAACTGGGGAGAATATGAACTATAAACTGGGGAGAATATGAACTATAAACTGGGGAGAATATGAACTATAAACTGGGGAGAATATGAACTATAAACTGGGGAGACAATGGGGAGAATATGAACTATAAACTGGGGAGAATATGAACTATAAACTGGGGAGACTATGAACTATAAACTGGGGAGAATATGAGCTATAAACTGGGGAGAATATGAACTATAAACTGGGGAGAATATGAACTATTAACTGGGGAGAATATGAACTGTAAACTGGGGAGAATATGGGGAGAATATGAGCTATAAACTGGGGAGAATATAAACTATAAACTGGGGAGAATATGAGCTATAAACTGGGGAGACTATGGGGAGAAGATGAACTACAAACTGGGGAGAAGATGAATTACAAACTGGGGAGAATATGAACTATAAACTGGGGAGAAAATGAACTATAAACTGGGGAGACTATAGGAAGAATATGAACTATAAACTGGGGAGACTATGAACTATAAACTGGGAAGAATATGAACTATTAACTGGGGAGACTATGAACTATAAACTGGGGAGACTATGAACTATAAACTGGGGAGAATATGAACTATAAACTGGGGAGAATATGAACTATAAACTGGGGAGACTATGAACTATAAACTGGGGAGACTATGAACTATAAACTGGGGAGACTATGAACTATAAACTGGGGAGACTATGAACTATAAACTGGGGAGAATATGAACTATAAACTGGGGAGACTATGGGGAGAATATGAACTATAAACTGGGGAGACTATGGGGAGAATATGAACTATAAACTGGGGAGACTATGAACTATAAACTGGGGAGACTATGAACTATAAACTGGGGAGACTATGAGCTATAATCTGGGGAGATTATGAATTATAAACTGGAGAGAATATGAACTATAAACTGGGGAGAATATGAACTATAAACTGGGGAGAATATGAATTATAAACTGGGGAGAATATGGGGAGAATATGAACTACAAACTGGGGAGAATATGAACTATAAACTGGGGAGAATATGAACTATAAACTGGGGAGAATATGAACTATAAACTGGGGAGAATATATAAACTATAAACTGGGGAGACTATGGGGAAACTATGAACTACAAACTGGGGAGACTATGGGGAAACTATGAACTATAAACTGGGGAGACTATGGGGAAACTATGAACTATAAACTGGGGAGACTATGGGGAAACTATGAACTATAAACTGGGGAGAAAATGAACTACAAACTGGGGAGAATATGAACTATAAACTGGGGAGACTATGGGGAAACTATGAACTATAAACTGGGGAGAATATGGGGAGAATATGAACTATAAACTGGGGAGAATATGAACTACAAACTGGGGAGAATATGAACTATAAACTGGGGAGACTATGAACTATAAAATGGGGAGAATATGAACTATAAAATGGGGAGAATATGAACTATAAACTGGGGAGAATATGAACTATAAACTGGGGAGAATATGAACTATAAAATGGGGAGAATATGAACTATAAAATGGGGAGAATATGAACTATAAACTGGGGAGACTATGAACTATAAACTGGGGAGACTATAAACTATAAACTGGGGAGAATATGAACTATAAACTGGGGAGAATATTAACTATAAACTGGGGAGACTATGAGCTATAAACTGGGGAGACTATGAACTATAAACTGGGGAGAATATGAACTATAACTGGGGAGACTATGAACTATAAACTGGGGAGACTATGAACTATAAACTGGGGAGAATATGAACTATAAACTGGGGAGAATATGAACTATAAACTGGGGAGACAATGGGTAGAATATGAACTATAAACTGGGGAGAATATGAACTATAAACAGGGGAGAATATGAACTATAAACTGGGGAGAATATGAACTATAAACTGGGGAGACTATGGGGAAACTATGAACTACAAACTGGGGAGACTATGGGGAAACTATGAACTATAAACTGGGGAGACTATGGGGAAACTATGAACTATAAACTGGGGAGACTATGGGGAAACTATGAACTATAAACTGGGGAGAATATGAACTACAAACTGGGGAGAATATGAACTATAAACTGGGGAGACTATGGGGAAACTATGAACTATAAACTGGGGAGAATATGGGGAGAATATGAACTATAAACTGGGGAGAATATGAACTACAAACTGGGGAGAATATGAACTATAAACTGGGGAGACTATGAACTATAAAATGGGGAGAATACGAACTATAAAATGGGGAGAATATGAACTATAAACTGGGGAGAATATGAACTATAAACTGGGGAGAATATGAACTATAAACTGGGGAGAATATGAACTATAAAATGGGGAGAATATGAACTATAAACTGGGGAGACTATGAACTATAAACTGGGGAGACTATGAACTATAAACTGGGGAGACTATAAACTATAAACTGGAGAGAATATGAACTATAAACTGGGGAGAATATTAACTATAAACTGGGGAGACTATGAGCTATATACTGGGGAGACTATGAACTATAAACTGGGGAGAATATGAACTATAAACTGGGGAGACTATGAACTATAAACTGGGGAGACTATGAACTATAAACTGGGGAGAATATGAACTATAAACTGGGGAGAATATGAACTATAAACTGGGGAGACAATGGGGAGAATATGAACTATAAACTGGGGAGAATATGAACTATAAACTGGGGAGACTATGAACTATAAACTGGGGAGAATATGAGCTATAAACTGGGGAGAATATGAACTATAAACTGGGGAAAATATGAACTATAAACTGGGGAGAATATGAACTATAAACTGGGGAGAATATGGGGAGAATATGAGCTATAAACTGGGGAGAATATAAACTATAAACTGGGGAGAATATGAGCTATAAACTGGGGAGAATATGAACTATTAACTGGGGAGAAGATGAACTACAAACTGGGGAGAAGATGAATTACAAACTGGGGAGAATATGAACTATAAACTGGGGAGGAAATGAACTATAAACTTGGGAGACTATAGGAAGAATATGAACTATAAACTGGGGAGACTATGAACTATAAACTGGGAAGAATATGAACTATTAACTGGGGAGACTATGAACTATAAACTGGGGAGACTATGAACTATAAACTGGGGAGAATATGAACTATAAACTGGGGAGAATATGAACTATAAACTGGGGAGACTATGAACTATAAACTGGGGAGACTATGAACTATAAACTGGGGAGAACATGAACTATAAACTGGGGAGAATATGAACTATAAACTGGGGAGAATATGAACTATAAACTGGGGAGACTATGAACTATAAACTGGGGAGACTATGAACTATAAACTGGGGAGACTATGACCTATAAACTGGGGAGAATATGAACTATAAACTGGGGAGACTATGAACTATAAACTGGGGAGAATATGAACTATAAACTGGGGAGACTATGGGGAGAATATGAACTATAAACTGGGGAGAATATGAACTATAAACTGGGGAGAATATGGACTATTAACTGGGGAGAATATGAACTATAAACTGGGGAGAATATGAACTACAAACTGGGGAGAATATGAACTATAAACTGGGGAGACTATGGGGAGAAGATGAACTACAAACTGGGGAGAAGATGAATTACAAACTGGGGAGAATATAAACTATAAACTGGGGAGAATATGAGCTATAAACTGGGGAGACTATGGGGAGAAGATGAACTACAAACTGGGGAGAAGATGAATTACAAACTGGGGAGAATATGAACTATAAACTGGGGAGAAAATGAAATATAAACTGGGGAGACTATAGGAAGAATATGAACTATAAACTGGGGAGACTGTGAACTATAAACTGGGAAGAATATGAACTATTAACTGGGGAGACTATGAACTATAAACTGGGGAGACTATGAACTATAAACTGGGGAGAATATGAACTATAAACTGGGGAGAATATGAACTATAAACTGGGGAGACTATGAACTATAAACTGGGGAGACTATGAACTATAAACTGGGGAGACTATGAACTATAAACTGGGGAGACTATGAACTATAAACTGGGGAGAATATGAACTATAAACTGGGGAGACTATGGGGAGAATATGAACTATAAACTGGGGAGACTATGGGGAGAATATGAACTATAAACTGGGGAGACTATGAACTATAAACTGGGGAGACTATGAACTATAAACTGGGGAGACTATGAGCTATAAACTGGGGAGATTATGAATTATAAACTGGAGAGAATATGAACTATAAACTGGGGAGAATATGAACTATAAACTGGGGAGAATATGAATTATAAACTGGGGAGAATATGGGGAGAATATGAACTACAAACTGGGGGAGAATATGAACTATAAACTGGGGAGAATATGAACTATAAACTGGGGAGAATATGAACTATAAACTGGGGAGAATATATAAACTATAAACTGGGGAGACTATGGGGAAACTATGAACTACAAACTGGGGAGACTATGGGGAAACTATGAACTATAAACTGGGGAGACTATGGGGAAACTATGAACTATAAACTGGGGAGACTATGGGGAAACTATGAACTATAAACTGGGGAGAAAATGAACTACAAACTGGGGAGAATATGAACTATAAACTGGGGAGACTATGGGGAAACTATGAACTATAAACTGGGGAGAATATGGGGAGAATATGAACTATAAACTGGGGAGAATATGAACTACAAACTGGGGAGAATATGAACTATAAACTGGGGAGACTATGAACTATAAAATGGGGAGAATATGAACTATAAAATGGGGAGAATATGAACTATAAACTGGGGAGAATATGAACTATAAACTGGGGAGAATATGAACTATAAAATGGGGAGAATATGAACTATAAAATGGGGAGAATATGAACTATAAACTGGGGAGACTATGAACTATAAACTGGGGAGACTATGAACTATAAACTGGGGAGACTATAAACTATAAACTGGGGAGAATATGAACTATAAACTGGGGAGAATATTAACTATAAACTGGGGAGACTATGAGCTATAAACTGGGGAGACTATGAACTATAAACTGGGGAGAATATGAACTATAAACTGGGGAGACTATGAACTATAAACTGGGGAGACTATGAACTATAAACTGGGGAGAATATGAACTATAAACTGGGGAGAATATGAACTATAAACTGGGGAGACAATGGGTAGAATATGAACTATAAACTGGGGAGAATATGAACTATAAACAGGGGAGAATATGAACTATAAACTTGGGAGAATATGAACTATAAACTGGGGAGACTATGGGGAAACTATGAACTACAAACTGGGGAGACTATGGGGAAACTATGAACTATAAACTGGGGAGACTATGGGGAAACTATGAACTATAAACTGGGGAGACTATGGGGAAACTATGAACTATAAACTGGGGAGAATATGAACTACAAACTGGGGAGAATATGAACTATAAACTGGGGAGACTATGGGGAAACTATGAACTATAAACTGGGGAGAATATGGGGAGAATATGAACTATAAACTGGGGAGAATATGAACTACAAACTGGGGAGAATATGAACTATAAACTGGGGAGACTATGAACTATAAAATGGGGAGAATACGAACTATAAAATGGGGAGAATATGAACTATAAACTGGGGAGAATATGAACTATAAACTGGGGAGAATATGAACTATAAACTGGGGAGAATATGAACTATAAACTGGGGAGACTATGAACTATAAACTGGGGAGACTATGAACTATAAACTGGGGAGACTATAAACTATAAACTGGAGAGAATATGAACTATAAACTGGGGAGAATATTAACTATAAACTGGGGAGACTATGAGCTATATACTGGGGAGACTATGAACTATAAACTGGGGAGAATATGAACTATAAACTGGGGAGACTATGAACTATAAACTGGGGAGACTATGAACTATAAACTGGGGAGAATATGAACTATAAACTGGGGAGAATATGAACTATAAACTGGGGAGACAATGGGGAGAATATGAACTATAAACTGGGGAGAATATGAACTATAAACTGGGGAGACTATGAACTATAAACTGGGGAGAATATGAGCTATAAACTGGGGAGAATATGAACTATAAACTGGGGAGAATATGAACTATAAACTGGGGAGAATATGAACTATAAACTGGGGAGAATATGGGGAGAATATGAGCTATAAACTGGGGAGAATATAAACTATAAACTGGGGAGAATATGAGCTATAAACTGGGGAGAATATGAACTATTAACTGGGGAGAAGATGAACTACAAACTGGGGAGAAGATGAATTACAAACTGGGGAGAATATGAACTATAAACTGGGGAGGAAATGAACTATAAACTTGGGAGACTATAGGAAGAATATGAACTATAAACTGGGGAGACTATGAACTATAAACTGGGAAGAATATGAACTATTAACTGGGGAGACTATGAACTATAAACTGGGGAGACTATGAACTATAAACTGGGGAGAATATGAACTATAAACTGGGGAGAATATGAACTATAAACTGGGGAGACTATGAACTATAAACTGGGGAGACTATGAACTATAAACTGGGGAGAACATGAACTATAAACTGGGGAGAATATGAACTATAAACTGGGGAGAATATGAACTATAAACTGGGGAGACTATGAACTATAAACTGGGGAGACTATGAACTATAAACTGGGGAGACTATGAACTATAAACTGGGGAGAATATGAACTATAAACTGGGGAGACTATGAACTATAAACTGGGGAGAATATGAACTATAAACTGGGGAGACTATGGGGAGAATATGAACTATAAACTGGGGAGAATATGAACTATAAACTGGGGAGAATATGGACTATTAACTGGGGAGAATATGAACTATAAACTGGGGAGAATATGAACTACAAACTGGGGAGAATATGAACTATAAACTGGGGAGACTATGAACTATAAACTGGGGAGAATATGAACTATAAACTGGGGAGAATATGGACTATAAACTGGGGAGAATATGAACTATAAAATGGGGAGAATATGAACTATAAACTGGGGAGAATATGAACTATAAACTGGGGAGACTATAAACTATAAACTGGGGAGAATATGGACTATAAACTGGGGAGAATATGAGCTATAAACTGGGGAGAATATGAACTATTAACTGGGGAGAAGATGAACTACAAACTGGGGAGAAGATGAATTACAAACTGGGGAGAATATGGACTATAAACTGGGGAGAATATGAACTATAAACTGGGGAGACTATGAACTATAAACTGGGAAGAATATGAACTATTAACTGGGGAGACTATGAACTATAAACTGGGGAGACTATGAACTATAAACTGGGGAGAATATGAACTATAAACTGGGGAGAATATGAACTATAAACTGGGGAGACTATGAACTATAAACTGGGGAGAATATGAACTATAAACTGGGGAGACTATGAACTATAAACTGGGGAGAATATGAACTATAAACTGGGGAGAATATGAACTATAAACTGGGGAGAATATGAACTATAAACTGGGGAGACTATGAACTATAAACTGGGGAGAATATGAATTATAAACCGGGGAGAATGTGAACTATAAATTGGGGAGAATATGAACTATAAACTGGGGAGAATATGGGGAGAATATGAACTATAAACTGGGGAGAATATGAACTATAAACTGGGGAGAATATGAACTATAAACTGGGGAGACTATGAACTATAAACTGGGGAGAATATGAACTATAAACTGGGGAGACTATGGGGAGAATATGAACTATAAACTGGGGAGAATATGGGGAGAATATGAACTATAAACTGGGGAGAATATGAACTACAAACTGGGGAGAATATGAACTATAAACTGGGGAGACTATGAACTATAAACTGGGGAGAATATGGACTATAAACTGGGGAGAATATGAACTACAAACTGGGGAGACTATGAACTATAAACTGGGGAGAATATGGACTACAAACTGGGGAGAATATGAACTATAAACTGGGGAGAATATGGGGAGAATATGAACTATAAACTGGGGAGACTATGAACTATAAACTGGGGAGAATATGGACTATAAACTGGGGAGAATATGAACTACAAACTGGGGAGAATATGAACTATAAACTGGGGAGAATATGGGGAGAATATGAACTATAAACTGGGGAGAATATGGACTATAAACTGGGGAGACTATGGGGAGAATATGAACTATAAACTGGGGAGAATACGAACTATAAACTGGGGAGACTATGAACTATAAACTGGGGAGACTATGAACTATAAACTGGGGAGAATATGAATTATAAACTGGGGAGAATATGAACTATAAACTGGGGAGAATATTAACTATAAACTGGGGAGAATATGAACTATAAACTGGGGAGACTATGAGCTATAAACTGGGGAGACTATGAACTATAAACTGGGGAGAATATGAACTATAAACTGGGGATAATATGAGCTATGAACTGGGGAGAATATGGACTATAAACTGGAGAGAATATGAACTATAAACTGGGGAGAATATGAACTATAAACTGGGGATAATATGGACTATAAACTGGGGATAATATGGACTATAAACTGGAGAGAATATGAACTATAAACTGGGGAGAATATGAACTATAAACTGGGGATAATATGGACTATAAACTGTGGAGAATATGAACTATAAACTGGGGAGAATATGAATTATAAACTGGGGAGAATATGAACTATAAACTGGGGAGAATATGAACTATAAACTGGGGAGAATATGAACTATAAACTGGGGAGAATATGAATTATAAACTGGGGAGAATATGAACTATAAACTTGGGAGAATATGAACTATAAACTGGGGAGAATATGAACTATAAACTGGGGAGAATATGAACTATAAACTGGGGAGAATATGAACTATAAACTGGGGAGAATATGAACTATAAACTGGGGAGAATATGAACTATAAACTGGGGAGAATATGAACTATAAACTGGGGAGAATATGAACTATTAACTGGGGAGACTATGGGGATGAACATATAACATAGACTGAGGGCTCGGACGATCAAATCAGGAACATTGGGAGGAAGGATCTAGCCGCCCCGTGGCATCACCAAGGAAACTAGACTGGTGGAGAGGAGGAATCATACATAATGGCTGGTGTGTTATCCATAGAATACCCAATGAAAAATGAACTAGATCCCTCAAACTAATCTCTGGACTTTGAAGCCAGTTCCACTGCGTTTTTTCATTGTTCCCCTCTGGTCAGGGACTGATTTAGACCTGGGACACCAGGTGTGTGCAGTTAATTATCAGGTAGAACAGAAAACCAGCAGTACTCTGGACTTCGTAGGGTCAGAGTTGAAAATCCCTGCTCTATATGGTGGTTAGCTAGATCCCCCAGCAGTACTCTGGACCTCGTAGGGTCAGAGTTGAATATCCCTGCTCTATATGGTGGTTAGCTAGATCCCCCAATTATCCCCCAGCAGGGGACAGGGAGGGTTAGGGTTTGTGGGGGTTACAAACCTCAGCCTGACCTTTCACCTCACAGTTAAGACTTCATTCAGGGACAGAACGTTGGGGGCGTGATGTCACCTGATCAAACAGATTAAAATAACAGCCGTTTCATTCAAGGGAAATCCTACATTGACCCAAATCGTCTTGAATGATCGGTCACACACACACACACACACACAATTAAGGAAGACATCCCCTTTATTGACTGACAGATCAAAGGAACAATATACTTATAGGCAATAGAATGTCACTGATCTTTATTCAGGTTATCACACAAAAAGCCCAATGTCTTATATAGAATTATACATATTACTGTTCTAACAAACTGTACATGACCACAACATGGGAAATGATCCTCAAACAACAAGGCAACACAATACCAAACCCATGTGAATATCAGAACATTGTCAGACGATCTTTAAATCTAGAACATAGGTTGTTAGACAATCCAAAATATACCATAATAAGTGTGCATTTAAGTAAAAGGTAGAAATTTAATTGTGAATAGTATGTCCTCAGCTTTTTCAGATTAGCTTTATTCAAAACTCAAAAGGCTGTGATCAACGTAGTATTATACAACGGGTGGGTCTACGCCTAAATTAAAACCAGATTCAAGCAGGTGTCTATTCCACAAGTTACCACTGGCTAAATCTATGACGTTGAAATGCCTATTTACTCTGTTCCATCGGACTGTGCAATCCACTGTCTCATCAGCCCAGCCAGGCAATTTATAAACTTGATCTCCACTATAAAAATCATCTAGATATTATCTCATATTTCTTTAAGACTAACATTTAGTTTTCAACAGTGGACATTTGTTAAAAACTTTGTCTCGCTGGCATTTGCAACATTTCAATATTCAGATTCGATCTCTATCTGTCCCATAGTAACGAACGTGTCGGGACAAGACAGACAGTCAGCGTTTTTCAGCCAGTCGAAATCATGAAATCAGCATAATGTTTATGGATATATACGAAGAAACGTCAATTGAAAAAAGGTCAAGTGAAATGAAGTGCAGCTGGTTTGCAGTCTTTCCATCTTCAGTTTGTAGTGATTGTGGTTGGCTGTGTGGTTGGCTGTGTGGGTGGCTGTGTGGTTGGTGGCTGTGTGGGTGGCTGTGTGGGTGGCTGTGTGGTTGGCTAGCTCCTCTGAACAACAGTGTTCTGATGAGAGAGCATATTTTCTATCCCAGGTGAAATCACACCTCAGTAGCTCATTGATATGGATGAACCCAAATAAATGTCTCTGGAAAACAGCTTAAACAAATGTAGCTACATTTGTTATTCTGTCTGCACGGTTTGACGTGACAGTAAGTTAGCTGTAGTTGGCTAGCTAGCAAGCAAGCAAGGGATAAGAACCAATCGAACATCCGGTTTGGGTAGCAACCCTAGATTTGTGTCGGGGCTATATCTCATGGAAGGATGAAATAGTATGAATGAATTCATGGAAATAATGATTTATATATTTTCATTAAAAACGTTATTTCAGTAGGTTGGTAACTCGTTGTATAAAAGTGATAATGCCCTGGAAGCCGGTGTTAAAAGGATGTATTTGGTTATTGGCCTAACAACACGCGTACCAATACACCTTCCATTAAAACAGATAGGACTCTTCAGTCAAGAACTACAACTACAGCCAGCCAGTCAACCAGTCTTCAACAGCCAGCCAGCCAGCCTTCAACAGCCAGCCAGCCAGTCTTCAACAGCCAGCCAGCCAGCCAGCCAGCCAGGTCTTCAACAGCCAGCCAGCCAGCCAGGTCTTCAACAGCCAGCCAGCCAGGTCTTCAACAGCCAGCCAGCCAGCCAGCCAGCCAGTCTTCAACAGCCAGCCAGCCAGTCTTCAACAGCCAGCCATCTCTCTGACATGGAGGCCCACGGGGCTGAAGACTGTTAGTGACCTGGTCTACCAGCCGTCTCTCTCACATGGAGGCCCATGGGGCTGCAGACTGTTAGTGACCTGGTCTACTAGCAGTCTCTCTCACATGGAAGCCCATGGGGCTGCAGACTGTTAGTGACCTGGTCTACCAGCCGTCTCTCTGACATGGAGGCCCATGGGGCTGAAGATGCTCTTATCCAGAGACTTCCAGGAGGAGCCAGGGCCTTGCTCAGGGCACAGACAGATTTTTCACCTTAGTCGAACCAGCGACCTTCCCCTGACATTAAGGAAGTATGGTGACTATGGATCTGAATGTAGGGCTAGGCTAGCGACCTTCCCCTGTCATTCAGGAAGTAGGGTGACTATGGATCAGAATGTAGGGCTAGGCTAGCGACCTTCCCCTGACATTCAGGAAGTAGGGTGACTATGGATCAGAATGTTGGGCTAGGCTAACGACCTTCCCCTGACATTCAGGAAGTAGGGTGACTATGGATCTGAATGTAGGGCTAGGCTATCAGTGGACACAGGTTGGCGTAGCATATTTAGTCACAACAACCTCTGAAATGTGGGCATTAGTTGAATATATTGATGTAATAACATGGAGTAAGCCTGACCGTAAGTCTGATAGTAAGTCTAATAGTAAGCCTGACCGTCAGCCTGACAGTTAGTCTAATAGCTGCAGGTAGCCTCCAACAACGAAACAGCTAATGACCCACACCTTGGTTTTACATGCACAGTCATTACACAATGAATGACCCTGTGTTGCAACAAACCTTCTTCACAAATACAACTAATGTCATCGATACTGTCGACACAAACTAAATGATTATTATTTGCCCAAGGTCCAGTGTTAGTATCTTTGGGCTAAGTTGTAATGAACAGTGCAGTGAATGGTTACGCAGAAGGCCAGCCAACAGCGTACTGTTGACGCTGAGACACACAGCATGGTGAAGGTCCCGGAATCATCACTTTTTCTTTGTTTAGGGCTTTGAGACATTTTTGGTGTCACAGCAGATATAGAGACAAACGTTCAAACCAACGATTAATTCATAAACGTTAGACCGTAGATATCTCACGTCCAAATTCTGCCAAAAAGAGAACAGCTGATGATTCTCAGGAGGACGTCTACGTTGTTTTTTTTTTGTTGATATGTTGAGTCGTCTCAATGCTGCTTTCAGACGATGCAGAGGATGTTTACCTTTATTCAAAACATCCTCTGCCTTGTCTGAAAGCATTGAGACAACTCAACATGTCGTGTTATTACCAATGATATTCAAAGATTAGAAGGGTTGCAGAGTAGTCTCCAGAGTATGGTCCCGTGTGGCTCAGTTGGTAGAGCATGGTGTTTGCAACGCCAGGGTTGTGGGTTCGATTCCCACGGGGGACCAGTACGGGGGGAAAAAAATGTATGAAATGTATGCATTCACTACTGTAAGTTGCTCTGGATAAGAGCGTCTGCTAAATGACTAAAATGTAAAGGAACACCATTTTGGTATTTGCGTGTCAAAAAAAAAGAAACAGGTCAAATAACAGTTTATTGTAGAATGTTGTGTTGGACTGCAACTTCTGCTGTAGCTAGCTAGCTTTAGCTTGGTACCTAGCTAGCACCAATACAACCAGCTTGAAAAACAATGACCAGAAGTAGAAACTGCTGTCATTTTTCATTATTCTTAGGAATCCTTGTGAATATGTATTAGCTAGGTAGCCACTTGTTGTTCACCTATTGACATTGAACTTCAGTTCATGAAAATAAAAAGCTATCCAGCTACATAACCCTGTTGCACCAAAGCTAACGCTATAAGCAGCCAGCTAGCTTCATGAGGCTCGACCGGACCGGGTTGGGTTGTGAAGCTAGCCACAACAGTGGAATTTGCATTTTGCCTTTAAAATAAAAGTACCTCTTTGAAAGTGACGCAGAAGGTTACAATTGGTGGAGTCATGTCATATTTAGACTAGATAATTTTCAACAAGGTTGGAATGTGAAGCAGTGAAATGGGGTATCAGTCTACTGAGACACCCACAGAACACAACTGGGGAGAGTTTACGCAAATATTAGCGTTGTAGCTCTTATCGCGGGACTGTGACTGTGTGAAATCACCTCTCCAGTCAGCCTATTGTGTGTATTGACATTCATATTGCACTGCACAGCTTTACCTAAGGATTGGGGATCAATGAAACGGGGTATCAGTCTACTCAATACCCAAGATATTTTTCCCCCCCCAACGTCCTTAGAGTTATCAGGCTCCATAAAATCCATACAGTATTGTTTTTCCTCTGGAATAGTGTTCAATAAACATAGGCTGACAATAAATGTGGCTCAATTCACAGTTGTTTCAGAGTCCCACAATAAGAGCTACGATGCTAATGTTCTCTGGGTGTCACTGAGTAGACTGATGCCCCATGGCATTGATCCACAATCCATAGGTAAGGCTGTACAGTGAAATAAGGATGGCCCACAATGCAATTCTAAAGTCTAATACATCCAGTGTGATTTCAACACATTTTTATCAAATTAACAAATTATTGTGTTTTGTTGATTTTATATAAACATTCCAACCTCGTTTAGCATGATCTATTCCATTACGGCATAATTCTACTATTTGTATTCATTTGCATCGTTGTCAATGACAAACCTTTACGGTCAGCCTTCAAAATAAAGGCCACCCGTTGTGGCTAATCCTTATTGTGGCTAGCTTCACATAGATGGGTCCTCCATTAATCACATAAGAACTGTGTTATAAATTAGGGTTATTTTACATTATGACACCTAGCTATATAGTTAGCTAACTATAGCTACTGAAACATATTATCGTTTATCTATGTTTTTTGGGGAAGAACATTGTTTGCATCCATGAGCTAGCTTGCTTTTTTTATGTCCAGCGCCGCAGGGACGAGAAACAACTTTACCAGCATCATAGCAGACGTATCGATGAATCGTTGTGACACATGAAATACTAGTGAGTGTAATCAATGTGTAATAACTACTTAAAAAAAAAAAAAAAAACTTATGAACGCGTTAAATTATTATGTGACTTGCAGTGGATATGCAGGTCCCGATTGGTCAACAAGCTTATTTAACGCATATCTCAGTTGACACGCAAAGACTTCCATACTAGAGCGCAGCGATCCAAGATTTGATCGACTGTACATTACTGGCCAGGTTGAAAGAAACAACACGGGTTATGATGGACTGTTTTTATCCCGTTGTCTTGGAGATCTAGACTCTCAAGAGCCTTGATGTTTCAGGAGGAAACACAGGAGGACATATTATTAGGACTATTCTCTCTCTCATATTATTAGAAGGAAAGGGTCCATGAGGCAGACAGCCTGTACAGCCTGTTGAGAGGGTTCCATTAGGCAGACAGCCTGTACAGCCAGTTGAGAGGGTTCCATTAGGCAGACAGCCTGTACAGCCTGTTGAGAGGGAAAGGGTTCCATTAGGCAGACAGCCTGTACAGCCTGTTGAGAGGGTTCCATTAGGCAGACAGCCTGTACAGCCTGTTGAGAGGGTTCCATTAGGCAGACAGCCTGTACAGCCTGTTGAGAGGGTTCCATTAGGCAGACAGCCTGTACAGCCTGTTGAGAGGGTTCCATTAGGCAGACAGCCTGTACAGCCTGTTGAGAGGGAGAGGGTTCCATTAGGCAGACAGCCTGTACAGCCTGTTGAAAGGAAGTTAAGATAGCAGACTGTTGACATTCAGCACAGGACACATCTGAATACAGAGATTTCCTTCAAAACAACATTTGTTCTTGTCAGAGTTTCTGCCAACGGAGCGGCATATAAAATCAGTTTCTAACCGTTATCAAGTCAATACCACAGACGGGGAGAATTCAGACAAAATACCAATGTTTTAATGTCGTCCATTACTTTCTTTTACAGAAGTATATCCCACGGTATATATATACACATACTTGTATGTACAGAGACATATAAATATATGAACTGAATTACTTGTACCCATAGATACGGTAACTAGGACCTGCATCAGCATTATAACAGAACGATGGGACGCTGTATATCTGCTGCATGTGTGACAGGGGGAAGCTGTGTTCGAACGCAGTGTGTATAACTACATTGTTAATACACACAGTATGTATAACTACATTGTTAATATACACAGTGTGTATAAATACATTGTTAATACACACAGTATGTATAACTACATTGTTAATATACACAGTATGTATAACTACATTGTTAATATACACAGTGTGTATAAAAACATTGTTAATACACACAGTAAGTATAACTACATTGTTAATACACACAGTGTGTATAAATACATTGTTAATACACACAGTATGTATAAATACATTGTTAATACACACAGTGTGTATAACTACATTGTTAATACACACAGTATGTATAAAAACATTGTTAATACACACAGTGTGTATAAATACATTGTTAATACACACAGTATGCGTCAGCGCAGTATCCTTCCGGTTTATAAATACGTGTTTATCTTTCAGATTAGAGAACCAAGGCAACACTGAATAAAACCATTTGACTGGCTAGAACAAGAACTGGCCAATGGGTCCATCTGGGCTTGAAGTGAGACACATTGCAACAGTCTAAAATGGCCTCCTGTCTTTATCAGCGGGCTCAGGAGCGTGGACAACGATCTGCTGTAGTACTGTAGTAGTACGATCTGCCGTAGTACTGTAGTAGTACGATCTGCCGTAGTACTGTAGTAGTACGATCTGCCGTAGTACTGTAGTAGTACGATCTGCCGTAGTACTGTAGTAGTACGATCTGCTGTAGTACTGTAGTAGTACGATCTGCCGTAGTACGATCTGCCGTAGTACGATCTGCCGTAGTACTGTAGTAGTACGATCTGCCGTAGTACTGTAGTAGTACGATCTGCTGTAGTACTGTAGTAGTACGATCTGCCGTAGTACGATCTGCTGTAGTACTGTAGTAGTACGATCTGCCGTAGTACTGTAGTAGTACGATCTGCCGTAGTACTGTAGTAGTACGATCTGCTGTAGTACTACGATCTGCCGTAGTAGTGTAGTAGTACGATCTGCTGTAGTACTGTAGTAGTACGATCTGCCGTAGTACGATCTGCCGTAGTACTGCCGTAGTACGATCTGCCGTAGTACTGTCCTTAGTACGATATGCCGTAGTACTGAAGTAGTACGATCTGCCGTAGTACTGTTGTAGTACGATCTGCCGTAGTACTGTTGTAGTACGATCTGCCGTAGTAGTGTAGTAGTACGATCTGCCGTAGTACTGTAGTAGTACGATCTGCCGTAGTACTGTAGTAGTACGATCTGCCGTAGTACTGTAGTAGTACGATCTGCCGTAGTACTGTAGTAGTACGATCTGCCGTAGTAGTGTAGTAGTACGATCTGCCGTAGTACTGTAGTAGTACGATCTGCCGTAGTACTGTAGTAGTACGATCTGCCGTAGTACTGTAGTAGTACGATCTGCCGTAGTACTGTAGTAGTACGATCTGCCGTAGTACTGTAGTAGTACGATCTGCCGTAGTACTGTAGTAGTACGATCTGCCGTAGTACTGTAGTAGTACGATCTGCCATAGTACTGTAGTAGTACGATCTGCCGTAGAACTGTAGTAGTACGATCTGCCGTAGTAGTGTAGTAGTACGATCTGCCGTAGTACTGTAGTAGTACGATCTGCCGTAGTAGTGTAGTAGTACGATCTGCCGTAGTAGTGTAGTAGTACGATCTGCTGTAGTACTGCCGTAGTACGATCTGCCGTAGTACTGAAGTAGTACGATCTGCTTTAGTAGTGTGTAGAGCTTTGTCAGACACAGTTCAAGGCCCTGATTCCAACCTGAGTTGAACACTTAAATGGAACATAATTCCCTTTTTCTACACTTTTCTCTCCATGTATTCTGATCTTGACCGTAAGCAAGAGAATAACATACTATTCCCCCGCTGTAGAGGGGTGTCGCCTGATACACTGGATTAATGGAGGGGTGTCGCCTGATACACTGGATTCTGACCTTGACTTAATTCCCCTCATAATTCTACCACCTTTACGTGCTCCTGTAATTCTACGTGCTCCTGTAATTCTACGTGCTCCTGTAATTCTACGTGCTCCTGTAATTCTACGTGCTCCTGTAATTCTACGTGCTCCTGTAATTCTACGTGCTCCTGGAGCACACGCCAGGAAACCAGGATAAAGGTTGAGTGAACCTGCCGTTTCCAAGTGGAAAAAGCATCTGCTTTCTTTATTCCTGATAGAAATAACAACATTCTCTAAACGCTGTCATTTAAACATGGTTAAGATCTATGGACAAGACGTATGGATAAGACGTATGGATAAGACCTGTGGATAAGATCTGTTGATAAGACCTATTATGGATAAGACCTGTTGATAAGACCTATGGATCTAGGTATATCAGTAACCCGTTTGGAGCAGTGAATTGTAAACACACATAGCAATTGATTTTTCCTTATGATCTCTGGAGACAAATATGAAACCAGTCATGTGGAAGCCAAGTTTAAAATCATATCAACATCACACGTAGATTATTCCCCTTTTCCACAGTGAAGTAGGATATAAATAAATTGTGCCGTTACTCTGAATTTTAAATTGTGTGCCCTTATAATTTGCGTGGATGAAACGTGGAGACCCAAAGCTACCTGCCCAGTTAATGTTTGCTCTTTAGAATGTTTCAATTATACGCCCGGGAATTTCTCTTGTTTTATTTGTATACATTTTAAATATTAGCCACTAAATCGGGAGACACCGTCAGTTATACCCACATACATTTATAACTGTCACTTTAGTGTTTAATTTTCTTCAATTTGTACCTTACGTTTAGCAATCATTTTAACCCCTATTACAGATCCATGATTAGTGAGGATCAGGGTACATTTACAGGACTACTGTTTAACCCCTATTACAGATCCATGATTAGATTTACAGGACTACTGTTTAACCCCTATTACAGATCCATGATTAGATTTACAGGACTACTGTTTAACCCCTATTACAGATCCATGACTAGTGAGGATCAGGGTAGATTTACAGGACTACTGTTTAACCCCTATTACAGATCCATGACTAGTGAGGATCAGGGTAGATTTACAGGACTACTGTTTAACCCCTATTACAGATCCATGATTAGATTTACAGGACTACTGTTTAACCCCATTACAGATCCATGATTAGATTTACAGGACTACTGTTTAACCCCTATTACAGATCCATGATTAGTGAGGATCAGGGTAGATTTACAGGACTACTGTTTAACCCCTATTACAGATCCATGATTAGATTTACAGGACTACTGTTTAACCCCTATTACAGATCCATGATTAGTGAGGATCAGGGTAGATTTACAGGACTACTGTTTAACCCCTATTACAGATCCATGATTAGTGAGGACCAGGGTAGATTAACAGGACTACTGTTCATTTTTGTTTAGATTGACCTTGAACATGACAACTTTAAGGATGAATCAAACCTGTTACGATCGTTGTTGGAAGGATTGGACCAAGGTGCAGTGTGGTAGGCGTACATCTTACTTAATTAGATGAACACCGAAAACAAAACAAATACAAACGAAACGTAACGTTCACTAGGGCTACACAGCACAGTACCAAAAACAAGATCCCACAAACTAAGGTGGGAAAAAGGCTGCCTAAGTATGATCCCCAATCAGAGACAATGATAGACAGCTGCCTCTGATTGGGAACCATACCCGGCAAACAAAGAGATAGAAAAACTATAATGCCCACCCAAATCACACCCTGACCTAACCAAATAGAGAATTAAAAAGGCTCTAAGGTCAGGGCTTGACAGTACCCCCCCCCCCAAAGCTGCGGACTCCGGCCGCAAAACCTGACTCTATAGGGGAGGGTCCGGGTGGGCATCTAGCCTCGGTGGCGGCTCCGGTGCGGGACGTAGACCCCACTCCCCTCGCGAATCCGCCATCTACGGTGGCGACTCTGGTGAGGGGACCGTCGCCGGAGGCTCCGGACTGGGAACCCTCACAGGAGGCTCTGGACTGCGGAGGCACACTGGAGGCCTGGTGCGTGGAGCTGGCACAGGATATACTGGGCCGTGGAGGCGCACTGGAGGTCTGGAGCGTAGAGCTGGCACAACCAGTCCTGGCTGGATGCTCACTTTAGCCCAGCACGTGCGGGGCGCAGGCACAGGACGCATTGGGCTGTAAAGGCGCACTGGCGACACAGTGCGTAGGGCCAGCGCAGGATATCCTGGACCGAGGAGGCGTACTGGAGTCCAGGAGCGCTGAGCCGGCACTACCTTTCCTGGCTGGATGCTCACTTTCGCACAGCAAGTGCGAGGAGCTGGCACAGAACGCACCGGGCTGTGGATGCGCACTGGAGACACATTACGTATCTCCGCAAAACATGGTGCCTGACTGGTCCCACGCTCCTCACGGCGACTGTCTTGCTCCAGACACAAAACCATCCACTCTACCTCGTCACTCCCGTCAACTATCCAACAATACTCCTCGCTCAGTCTCTCCCAATATTCCTCTTCGCTCTCAAACTCGCCCATCGGCTTCGCCGACCAACCCGTGTGCCCCCCCCCCCCGTCGTGGTCGTGAACTTCGGAGTCGCCGTTGATCCTCCTTTGCTGCCTCCGCCTGCTTCCATGGCAGGGTCTTGTCCCCTGCCTTAATCTCCTCCCGCGTCCAGGAAGTCCTCCAATCCCTTCTCTCTCCCGTGCCCAGGATCCCTGCTCCTCCTGGCCACGCTGCTTGGTCCGTTTGTGGTGGGATCTTCTGTTACGTTCGTTGATAGAAGGATTGGACCAAGGTGCAGCGTGGTAGGCGTACATCTTACTTTATTAGATGAACACCGAAAACAAAACAAATACAAACGAAACGTAACATTCAGTAGGGCTACACAGCACAGTACCAAAAACAAGACCCCACAAACTAAGGTGGGAAAAAGGCTGCTTAAGTATGATCCCCAATCAGAGACAACGATAGACAGCTGCCTCTGATTGGGAACCACACCCGGCAAACAAAGAGATAGAAAAACTAGAATGCCCACCCCACATCACACCCTGACCTAACCAAATGGAGAAATAAAAAGGCTCTCTAAGGTCAGGGTGTGACACAAACCACTGTATTTTTTTATTAAACAACAATATTTTGTGCGTAAATCCTCTCCAAACTAAACCTACCAGTTGGTGCCGAAACAGAGACGAAGATTCATAGTTAAGAGATAATGCCAGGAAGCCAGTGTTTGAAGGATATATTGACACGGTGTTGTTAGGTAACGAGAAGCCGGTGTTTGAAACGTGCCAATACATCCTTCTAACACCGGCTTCCAGGGCATTATCACTTTTATACAACGAGTTACCAACATATTCAAATAATGATTTATATATTTTCATTAAAAACGTTATTTTGATGAATTTATTCATACTATTTCATCCTTCCATAAGATATAGTCCCGACACAAATCTAGGGTTGCTACCGAAGCCGGCTGGTCGTTCAGTCTATCGGTTCGGTTGCCAGAGACGCCACCCAGTCGTTCAGTCTATTTGTTCTGTATCTATGGACGCGACCCAGTCGTTCAGTCTTTTTGTTCTGTATCTATGGACGCGACCCAGTCGTTCAGTCTTTTTGTTCTGTATCTATGGACGCGACCCAGTCGTTCAGTCTTTTTGTTCTGTATCTATGGACGCGACCCAGTCGTTCAGTCTTTTTGTTCTGTATCTATGGACGCGACCCAGTCGTTCAGTCTTTTTGTTCTGTATCTTTAGACGTGACCCAGTCGTTCAGTCTTTTTGTTCTGTATCTATGGACGCAACCCAGTCGTTTGTTCTAAATGTTCTATTGTCATACTGGCTGGCAACGTTCTTGTCCCTTGCTTGCTAGCTAGCCAACTACGGCTAACTTACAGTCACGTCAAACAGTGCAGACAGAATATCAGCAAAGTAGCTGCATTTGCATTTGTTTAAGCTGTTTTCTAGTGACATTTAATTGGATACATCCATAACAATGAGCTAATGAGGTGTGATTTCACCTGGGATAGAAAATATGCTCTCTCACTGTTGTTCAGAGGAGCTAGCCAACCACACAGCTAACCACACAGCCAACCACACAGCCAGCCACACAGCCAGCCACACAGCCAGCCACACAGCCAGCCACACAGCTAGCCACACAGCTAGCCACACAGCCAACACAATCACTTCAAACTGAAGATGGAAAGACTGCAAACCAGCTGCACTTCATTTAACTTGACCTTTTTTCAATTGACATTTCTTTGTATACATTCATAAAAGTGATGCTGATTTCATGATTTCAACTGGCTGAGAAACGCTGCCCGTCTCTGTCTCGTCCCGACTCCCGACACGTTCATTACTACGGGACAGCAGGAGATCCAAACAATGTTGCAAATGTCAAAGAGAAAGTTTTATATCAAATGTCCGCTGTCGAAAACTAAATTTGAGTCTAAAAGAAACGTTGAGATAATGTCTGGATGCTTTCTATAGTGGACATCAAGATTGATTGTACTACTTAGTGATGTCCTGATGTCAGGGGGAATCCCCCAGCCGGACACTCCAAAAGGAGTGTGATTGGTCAGGGGGCCCCAGGAAGTGGTGCCGTATTGGTCATGGTCAGGGGGAATCCCCCAGCCGCTCCAAAAGGAACCTAGTGTGATTGGTCATGGAGCGCCAGGAAGGAGGTGTGATTGGTCAGGGAGAAGTTGTGCCGTATTGGTCATGGTCAGGGGGAATCCCCCAGTCTGACACTCCCCAGGAAGGTAGTATGATTGGACAGGAAGTCCCAGGAAGGAGGTGTGATTGGTCAGGGGGAATCCCCCAGTCTGACACTCCCCAGGAAGGTAGTATGATTGGACATGCTGATCAGCGTGTCGTCATAGACCATCCTGATGGAGATCCTTTGTCCCGCCCTCAGCAGGCTGACCCCCGCCGTGTAGCACGTGTTGAACTTCCTCTGACCTGTCTCGATGCTACAGGTACAACGCAGGAAGGGGGTGGAGTCTACCATCACCTCGTAGCTGGCGATGTCCGTGAAGTTGAGATAGTACACCTGGGGAACAGAGGGAGGAAAAGGAGAGAGAGAGAAGATGAATACATCTGGTAGAGGTAGAGGGTCAGGTAGAGGAGAGGGGGTCAGGTAGAGGAGAGGGGGTCAGGTAGAGGAGAGGAGGTCAGGTAGAGGGGGTCAGGTAGAGGAGAGGGGGTCAGGTAGAGGGGGTCAGGTAGAGGAGAGGGGGTCAGGTAGAGGGGGTCAGGTAGAGGAGAGAGGGTCAGGTAGAGGAGAGAGGGTCAGGTAGAGGAGAGGGGGTCAGGTAGAGGAGAGGGGGTCAGGTAGAGGAGAGGGGGTCAGGTAGAGGGGGTCAGGTAGAGGGGGTCAGGTAGAGGAGGAAGAGGAGGGTCAGGGTAAGTGGCGATAGTACACCTGGGGGGCAGGTATCATCATCATCACACACAACATACACAAAACATTAAGAACACCGTCCTAATATTGAGTTGCACCCCCTTTGCTCTCAGAACAGCCTCAATTCATTGGGGTATGGACTCTACAAGGTGTCCAGCGTTCCACAGGGATGCTGGCCCATGTTGACTCCAATACTCCCCACAGTTGTGTCAAGTTGGCTGGATGCCCTTTGGGTGGTGGATCATTCTTGAAACACAAGGGAAACTGTTGAGAGTGAAAAACCCAGCAGCGTTGCAGTTCTTGACACTCAAACCGGCGCGCCTGGCACCTACTACCATACCCTGTTCAAAAGGCACGTAAATCTTTGGTCTTGCCAATTCACTCTCTGAATGACACACATATACAATCCGTGTCTCAAGGTTTAAAAATCCTTCTTTAACCTGTCTCCTCCCCTTCATCTACACTGATTGAAGTGGATTTAACACACACACACACACACGCTGCTGTTACAGCTCAGTCTATTCTCTTGTACCACTGCACATTGAATCGGTACTGGTACTCCCTTTGTACAGTGCACTAGGAAAGTATTCAGACCCCTTGACTTTTTCCAACTTTTTGTTACGTTAAATCCTTATTCTAAAATGGATTAAAAAAATTAAATAATCCTCAATCTGCACACAATACCACATAATGACAAAGTGAATTTTTTTTTTAAACATTTATTACAAATAAAAAACAGAAAAACCTTATTTACAAAAGTATTCAGACCCTTTGCTATGAGACTCGAAATTGAGCTCAGGTAAATCCTGCTTCCATTGACTATCCTTGAGATGTTTCTACAACTTGATTGGAGTCCACCTGTGGTAAATTCAATTGATTGGACATGATTAGGAAAGGCACACACCTGTCTATATAAGGTCCCACAGTTGACAGTGCATGTCAGAGCAAAAACCAAGCCATGAGGTTGAAGGAATTGTCCGTAGAGCTACGAGACAGGATTGTGTCGAGGCACAGATCTGGGGAAGGGTACCAACACATTTCTGCAGCATTGAAGGTCCCCAAGAACACAGTGACCTCCATCTTTCTTAAATGGAAGAAGTTTGGAACCAACAAGACTCTTCCTAGAGCTGGCTGCCCGGCCAAACTGAGCAATCGGGGGAGAAGGGCCTTGGTCAGGGAGGTGACCAAAAACCAAATGGTCACTCTGACAGAGCTCTAGAGTTTGTCTGTGGAGATGGGAGAATCTTCCAGAAGGACAACCATCTCTGCAGCACTCCACCAATCAGGCCTTTATGGTAGAGTGGCCATATGGAAGCCACTCCTCAGTAAAAGGCACATGACAGCCTGCTTGGAGTTTGCCAAAAGGCACCTGAAGACTCTCAGACCAAGAGAAACATGACTCTCTGGTCTGAAGAAACCAAGATTGAACTCTTTGACCTGAATGCCAATCGTCACCTCTGGAGGAAACCTGGCACCATCCCTACTGTGGAGCATGGTGGTGGCAGCATCATGCTGTGGGGATGTTTTTCAGCGGCAGGGACTGGGAGACTAGTCAGCATCGAGGGAAAGATGAACGGAGCAATGTACAGAGATCCTTGATGAAAACCTGCTCCAGAGTGCTCAGGACCTCCGAGTGGGGGGAAGGTTCACCTTCCAACTGGACAATAACCCTAAGCACACAGCCAAGACAACACAGGAGTGGCTTTGGGACAAGTCTCTGAATGTCCTTGAGTGACCCAGCGAGAGCCCGGACTTAAACCCAATCGAACATCTCTGGAGAGACCTGAAAATAGCTGTGCAGCGATGCTCCCCATCCAACCTGACAGAGATTGAGAGGATCTGCAGAGAACTATGGGAGAAACTCCCCAAATACAGGTGTGCCAAGCTTGTAGCGTCATACCTGTAATGCGATGCTACTGGCAGCAGAGAAGTCAGGCGCAGGAGAGCGGAAACGGTTGTTGTAAAGGTCGGTGACTTCGACCGCTGTATTTCGCCCGAACAAGTAGAGGGACCAACTTCGGCGGAAGTCGTGACAGTACCCCCCCTTGACGCTCCAGCAGCGCATCGACACCGGCCTCGGGGACGACCCGGAAGGCGAGGCGCAGGGCGATGCGGACGAAGACGGTGGAACTCCTGCAGCATTGAAGGGTCCAACACGTCCTTGACCGGAACCCAGCACCTCTCCTCCAGACCGTACCCCTCCCACTCCACGAGATACTGAAGGCCCCTCGCCTCGAATCCAGTGTGGAGCGAACGGAGTACGCCGGGGCCCCCCCGATGTCCAGAGGGGCCGGAGGCACCTCCCGCACCTCAGACTCCTGGAGCGGGCCAGCCACCACCGGCCTGAGGAGAGACACATGGAACATGGGGTTAATGCGGTAATCGGGTGGAAGCTGTAACCTGTAACAAACCTCGTTCACTCTCCTCAGGACTTTAAATGGCCCCACAAAGGCGGAGGGGCAGGTTTCGGGTCGAGAGCCAGACCCGGTTCCCCGGTGCAAACACCGGGGTCTCACTGCGGTGGCGATCTGCTTTCTTCTTTTGGCACGTCATGGCCTGCTGAAGGTGGACACGTACGGTTTCCCATGTCTCCTCCGCGCGCCTGAACCAGTCGTCCACCGCAGGAACCTTGGTCTGACCCTGATGCCAAGGGGCCAGAACCGGCTGATACCCGTACGCACTGGAAGGGGGAGAGGTTAGTGGAGGAGTGGCGGAGCGAGCTGTGTGCCATCTCGGCCCAGGGCACGAACGCCACCCACTCCCCCGGCCGGTCCTGGCAATAGGACCACAGAAACCTACCGACATCCTGGTTCACTCTCTCCACCTGCCATTTACTCTCGGGGTGAAACCTTGAAGTAAGGCTGATCGAGACCCCAGACGTTCCATGAAAGCCTTCCAGACCCTAGAAGTGAACTGGGGACACCGATCAGACACTATATCCTCAGGCACCCCATAGTTTTATTTTATTTGTATTTATTTATTTATTTCACCTTTATTTAACCAGGTCGGCTAGTTGAGAACAAGTTCTCATTTACAACTGCGACCTGGCCAAGATAAAGCATAGCAATTCGACACATACAACAACAAGAGTTACATATGGAATAAACAAAACATACAGTCAATAATACAGTAGAACAAAAGAAAACAAAAAGTCTATATACAGTGTGTGCAAATGAGGTAAGATAAGGGAGTTAAGGCAATAAATAGGCCATGGTGGTGAATTAGTTACAATATACCAATTAAACACCGGAATGGTAGATGTGCAGAAGATGAATGTGCAAGTTGAGATACTGGGGTGCAAAGGAGCAAGATAAATAAAATAAATACAGTATGGGGATGAGGTAGGTAGATAGATGGGCTGATTACAAATGGGCTATGTACAGGTGCAGTGATCTGTGAGCTGCTCTGACAGCTGGTGCTTAAAGCTAGTGAGGGAGATATGAGTCTCCAGCTTCAGAGATTTTTGCAGTTCGTTCCAGTCATTGGCAGCAGAGAACTGGAAGGAAAGGCGGCCAAAGGAGGAATTGGCTTTGGGGGTGACCAGTGAAATATACCTGCTGGAGCTCGTGCTACGAGTGGGTGCTGCTATGGTGACCAGTGAGCTGAGATAAGGCGGGGCTTTACCTAGCAAAGACTTGTAGATAACCTGTAGCCAGTGGGTTTGGCGACGAGTATGAAGCGAGGGTCAACCAATGAGAGCGTACAGGTCGCAATGGTGGGTAGTGTATGGGGCTTTGGTGACAAAACGGATGGCACTGTGATAGACTGCATCCAGTTTGTTGAGTAGAGTGTTGGAGGCTATTTTATAGAGGACATCACCGAAGTCGAGGATCGGTAGGATGGTCAGTTTTACAATGGTGTGTTTGGCAGCATGAGTGAAGGATGCTTTGTTGCGATATAGGAAGCCGATTCTAGATTTAATTTTGGATTGGAGATGCTTAATATGAGTCTGGAAGGAGACTTTACAGTCTAACCAGACACCCAGGTATTGTAGTTGTCCACGTATTCTAAGTCAGAGCCATCCAGAGTAGTGATGCTGGACGGGCGGGCAGGTGCGGGCAGTGATCGATTGAATAGCATGCATTTAGTTTTACTTGCGTTGAAGAGCAGTTAGAGGCCATGGAAGGAGAGTTGTATGGCATTGAAGCTCGTCTGGAGGTTAGTTAACACAGTGTCCAAAGAGGGGCCAGAAGTATACAGAATGGTGTCGCCTGCGTCGAGGTGGAACAGAGAATCACCAGCAGCAAGAGCAACATCATTGATGTATACAGAGAAGAGAGTCGGCCCGAGAATTGAACCCTGTGGCACACCCATAGACTGCCAGAGGTCCAGACAACAGGCCCTCCAATTTGACACACTGAACTCTATCAGAAAAGTAGTTGGTGAACCAGGCGAGGCAATCATTTGAGAAACCAAGGCTGTCGAGTCTGCCAATAAGAATGTGGTGATTGACAGAGTCGAAAGCCTTGGCCAGGTCGATGAATACGGCTGCACAGTAATGTCTCTTGTCGATGGCGGTTATGATGTCGTTTAGGACCTTAAGCATGGCTAAGGCGCACCCATGACCAGCTCTGAAACCAGATTGCATAGCAGAGACGGTATGGTGGGATTCGAAATGGTCGGTAATCTGTTTGTTAACTTGGCTTTCGAAGACCTTAGAAAGACAGGGTAGGATAGATATAGGTCTGTAGCAGTTTGGGTCTAGAGTGTCTCCCCTTTGAAGAGGGGGATGACCGCGGCAGCTTTCCAATCTTTGGGAATCTCAGACGACACGAAAGAGAGGTTGAACAGGCTAGTAATAGGGGTTGCAACAATTTCGGCATATCATTTTAGAAAGAGAGGGTCCAGATTGTCTAGCCCGGCTGATTTGTATGGGTCCAGATTTTGCAGCTATCTGGATTTGGGTGAAGGAGAAATGGTAGGGGGTTGCTGTGGAGGGTGCCGGGCAGTTGACCGGGGTAGGGGTAGCCAGGTGGAAAGCATGGCCAGCCGTTGAGATGCTTATTGAAATTCTCAATTATAGTGGATTTATCGGTGGTAACAGTGTTTCCTAGCCTCAGAGCAGTGGGCAGCTGGGAGAAGGTGCTCTTATTCTCCATGGACTTTACAGTGTCCCAGAACTTTTTTTAGTTAGTACTACAGGATGCAAATTTCTGTTTGAAAAAGCTAGCCTTTGCTTTTCTAACTGCCTGTGTATATTTGTTCCTAACTTCCCTGAAAAGTTGCATATCACGGGGGCTATTCGATGCTAATGCAGAACGCCACAGGATGTTTTTGTGCTGGTCAAGGGCAAACAGGTCTGGAGTGAACCAAGGGCTATATCTGTTCTTAGTTCTACATTTTTTTAGTGGGGCATGCTTATTTAAGATGCTGAGGAAGGCACTTTTAAAGAATAGCCAGGCATCATCTACTGACGGGATGAGGTCAATGTCATTCCAGGATACCCCGGTCAGGTCGATTACAAGGCCTGCTCGCAGAAGTGTTTTAGGGAGCGTTTGACAGTCATGAGGGGTGGTCGTTTGGTCGCAGACCCATTACGGATGCAGGCAATGATCGCTGAGATCTTGGTTGAAGACAGCAGAGGTGTATTTGGAGGGCGAGTTAGTTAGGATGACATATATGAGGGTGCCCGTGTTTACGGATTTGGGGTGGTACCTGGTGGGTTTATTGATAATTTGTGTGAGATTGAGGGCATCAAGCTTAGATTGTAGGATGGCTGGGGTGTTAAGCATGTCCCAGTTTAGGTCACCTAGTAGCACGAGCTCAGAAGATAGATGGGGCAATCAATTCACATATGGTATTGAGGGCACAGTCGGGGGCAGAGGGAGGTCTATAGCAAGCGGCAACGGTGAGAGACTTGTTTCTGGAAAAGGTGAATTTTTAGAAGTAGAAGCTCGAATTGTTTGGGTACAGACTTGGATAGTAATACAGAACTCTGCAGGCTATCTTTGCAGTAGACTGCAACACCGCCCCCTTTGGCAGTTCTATCTTGGCAGAAAATGTTATAGTTAGCGATGGAGATTTCAGGGGTTTTGGTGGTTTTCCTAAGCCAGGATTCAGACACGGCTAAGACATCCGGGTTGGCAGAGTGTGCTAAAGCAGTGAGTAAAACAAACTTAGGGAGTAGGCTTCTAATGTCAACATGCATGAAACCAAGGCTTTTACGGCTACAGAAGTCAACAATTGGGAGCACCTAGGGAGTGGGAGTGGAGCTAGGCACTGCAGGACCTGGATTAACCTCCACATCACCAGAGGAACAGAGGAGAAGTAGGATAAGGGTACGGCTAAAGGCTATACGAACTGGCCGTCTAGCACGTTTGGAACAGAGAGTAAAAGGAGCAGGTTTCTGGGCACGATAGCATAGATTCAAGGCACAGTGTACAGACAAAGGTAAGGTAGGATATGAGTACATTGGAGGTAAACCTAGGTATTGAGTAATGATGAGAGAGATATAGTCTCTAGAGACGTTTAAACCAGGTGATGTCATCGCATATCTAGGAGGTGGAACAACATGGTTGGTTAAGGCATATTGAGCAGGGCTAGAGGCTCTACAGTGAAATAAGACAGTAATCACTAACCAGGACAGTAATGGACGAGGCATATTGATATTAGAGAGAGGCATGCGTAGCCAAGTGAACATATGGGTCCAGTGATTGGTTGGGCTGACTGGGGACACGGCGATTCAGACAGTTAGCAGGTCGATGCTAACAAGTTAACAGTTAGTAGGCTGGCACTAAACAAGCTAGCAGTTAGCAGACCGGGGTTAAACAAGCTAGCAGTTAGCAGACTGGGTTAGCAAGCAAGCAGTTAGCAGACCGGGGCTAGCAGTTAGCAGACCGGGGCAGGCAAGCTGGCAGTTAGCAGACCGGGGCAGGCAAGCTGGCAGTTAACAGACCGGGGCTAGCATGTTAGCCTTTGCGGGACGTCACGATGGGGGTAAGTCTGTTTTTGCCTCTTCGTGCGGTGACGTCGATAGACCAGTCATGGAATTAGTAGGGTTCCAATTAGCTCTAGATAGCTAGCAGGCCGGTTAGCAGAATGGGCCTTCAGCGGAATTCGTGCCTGAGAGGCCTGTTGGAATCCTCGGGCAGATTATGTCTGTATTCCAGTCGTAGAGTATCGGCAGGGTTCCGTGCCCCGTACCGGCAGTAGAAGGGGTCCAGATATCGTAGCCCAGGAGTGGGCTTCGGTGGTAGCACAGGAGCCCTGGCCGGGCTAGCTTCAGGCTAATTGGCGCTTGCTCCGGGATGGAAACGCTAGCCAGGAGTAGTCACCCGGGATTGCGGTTAGCTAGTTGCGAAGATCCAGATGAAAATGTTCAGAGTTTGCGGTAGGAATATGGGGAAAAAAAAGGTTCATTATGCTCTGGTTTGAGTGACGTTGTTCACATTGGCGAGAGCTTTCCGAGCTAAAGGTTAGCTGATGACCGCTAGCAGTGGTTTGCTAACTGATAGCTGGTAGGTAGTTAGCTGGCTAGCTTCAGTTAAGGGATTCCAGATCCGAAGTAAATAGAAAAAAAACAGATCCACACCACATTGGGTGAGGCGGGTTGCAGGAGAGTATTTAGAAGTTGAGGTTTAGGAAAATATTTTTAAAAGATATGCGAAGAAAAAGATGTAAAAAGATATATGCAAGGGACACGACAGGACAGACGTCTGACTGCTACGCCATCTTGGATTCAATGTGATTCAATGTGTAGTGCCGGAAGACGTGTGTAAACAAGGCCTCCGCAGTCTGTAGGGCCGTAGGGAGACCAGGCAGAGGGAGGAGACGACAGGATTTAGAGAAATGATCCACAATGACCAGGATCGCGGTGTTACCCTGTGAGAGTGGAAGATCAGTCAGAAAATCCACCGACAGGTGCGACCAAGGCCATTGTGGAACGAGTAAGGGGTGTAGCTTACCTCTGGGCAGGTGCCTAGGAGCCTTACACTGGGTGCACACCGAGCAGGAGGAAACATACACCCTCACGTCCTCACGCCAAGGTAGGCCACCAGTACCTCCCGCTCAAACAGCGCACTGTCTGACCGATCCCAGGATGACCAGAGGAGGGTGACGTGTGGGCCCAATAGATCAACCGGTCACGAACAGCAGACGGGACGTACAGACGCCCAGCGGGACACTGGACGGGAGCGGGCTCTGCACGTAACGCCTGCTCTATGTCTGTGTCCAGCTCCCACACTACCGGCGCCACCAGGCAGGAGGCGGAGAGTATGGGAGTGGGATCCATGGGCCGCTCCTCTGTGTCATACAGCCGGGACAATGCGTCTGCCTTTACGTTCTGGGAGCCTGGTCTGTAGGACAGGGTAAACACAAAACGGGTGAAAAACATGGCCCCCCTTGCCTGGTGAGGGTTCAGTCTCCTCGCTGCCCGGATGTACTCCAGATTGTGGTGGTCAGTCCAGATGAGAAAAGGGTGTCTAGCCCCCTCAAGCCAATGTCTCCACGCCTTCAAGGCCTTGATGACAGCCAACAGCTCCCGGTCCCCCACGTCATAGCCCGGCGGAGCGAAACTGAGCTTCTTCGAGAAGAAGGCACAGGGGTGGAGCTTCGGTGGCGTACCTGAGCGCTGAGAGAGCACCACTCCTGTCCCAGCTTCGGACGCGTCCACCTCCACTATGAACGCCAAAGAGGGACCCGGATGGGCCAGCATGGGAGCTGAGGTAAACAGAGCCCTCAGGTGACTAAAAGCCCTGTCCGCCTCAGCCGACCACTGCAAACGCACCGGGCCCCCCTTCAGCAGTGAGGTAATGGGAGCTGCTACCTGACCAAAACCCCGGATAAACCTCCGGTAGTAGTTGGCAAACCCTAAGAACCGCTGCACCTCCTTTACCATGGTGGGAGTCGGCCAATTACGCACAGCTGAAATGCGGTCACTCTCCATCTCCACCCCGGAGGTGGTAATGCGATACCCTAGGAAGGAGACGGATTGCTGGAAAAACAAGCATTTCTCAGCCTTGACGTATTAGGTCATGCTCCAACAGGTGACCAAGCACCCTGCGCACCAAGGACACATGCTCGGCGCGTGTAGCAGAGTATATCAGAATGTCATCAATATACACCACTACACCCTGCCCGTGCAGGTCCCTGAAAATCTTGTCTACAAAGGCTTGGCAGACTGATGGCGCATTCATCAACCTGTACGGCCTGACGAGGTACTCATAGTGCCCTGAGGTGGTACTGAACGCAGTCTTCCACTAGTCTCCCTCTCGGATACGCCCTGTGCATTGACTCAATCGCTGTGGCTATGAGTGGTACCCCGATAGTCAATACACTGGCGCAGACCTACCTCCTTCACAAAAAAGAAACTCGAGGAGACGGGTGAAGTGGAGGACAGAATGTACCCGACGCAGGGATTCGGAGACATGTTTCCATAGCCGTCGTCTCCACCTGTGAGAGGGGATACACGTGACTCCTGGGAAGTGCAGCGTCTACCAGGAGATTTCTCACACAATCACCCCGTCGATGGGGTGGTAATTGAGTCGCCTTCTTTTTAGAGAAGGCGAGAGCCAAATCGGCATATTCAGGGGGAATGCGCACGGTGGAGACCTGGTCTGGACATTCCACCGTAGTCGCACCAACGGAAACCACTACACACCTACCTGAGCACTCCCGCGACCACCCTGTGAGAGCCCTCTGTGGCCAAGAAACAGTGGGGTCATGACAAACTAACCAGGGTAGGCCCAGCACCACGGGAAACGCAGGAGAGTCAATAAGGAAGAGACTAATTCTCTCCTTGTGCCCCACTTGCGTCACCATGCCCAGAGGAGCGGTGGCCTCCCTGATCAAACCTGACCCTAATGGTCGACTATCTAAGGCGTGAACGGGGAAGGGCACAGCCACGGGAACAATGGGGATCCCTAATCTATGGGCGAACAATCTATCTATAAAGTTCCCAGCCGCGCCTGAATCGACGAGCGAAAAAGTGACTCAGAAAAAGTGACAGACAAACATATGAGCAACAGAGGGCTCTGGGTGAGAATGGTGCTGGCTCACCTGGGGTGACGCCAGAACGCCCTGCCTGCTGCCTCGACCCCCAGAGGAACCAACCCGGCACCGACCGGCAGTGTGACCTCTGCGGCCACAGATGGTGCTGGGGGATGGAACTCCCTCTGGTCTCCCTGCGCACCGCCCCTCCCAGCTCCATGGGTATCGGAGAGGGGGTGCGAGGGGATGGAACCAACAGACCCCGATCTGAACGTCCGCGGGTAGCCAGCAGGTTACCCAGCCGGATGGACAGGTCCACCAGCTGGTCAAACGTGAGGGTGGTGTCTCTGCAGGCCAACTCCCGACGGACGTCCTCGCGCAGACTGCAGCGGTAATGGTTGATCAGGGCCCTGTCGTTCCATCCCGCACTGGCAGCCAGGGTCCTAAACTCCAGGGCAAACTCCTGGGCGCTCCTCGTCTCCTGCCTCAGATGGAAGAGGCGCTCACCCGCTGCTCTACCCCCGGGCTGGTGGTCGAAGTCTGCCCGGAAACGGCGGGTGAACTCCTCAAACTGGTCCAACGCAGCATCTCCCTCTCTCCACACGGCGTTGGCCCCCTCCAGGGCTTTCCCGGTGAGGGGGCCAGGGAGAGACAAATCCCACTGGGACCAGGAGAAGGAGGGGTGCTCAGGGGAGACCCCGGTTGTGCTGGTGGAGGCGCTGGAAGAACTCCCTGTCTCTCCCAGCGTTGTCCATGACAACGCGGTTCATGGCGGTGCCAAGATGTTGGAGCATTGCTGCATGCTCCCGGACGCGCTTCTCCACCCTTATACCCGGGGTACCTGCTCCTGCTGACTCCGTAGTATTGGTCTGTAATGCGATGCTACTGGCGGTAGAGAAGTCAGACGCAGGAGAGCGGAAACTGATTTACAACGGTTGTGTTTAATAACCATAAACCACCGTCAACAAAATAATACAATCAATGAGTCAAACAAAGCCCAGTAACTACCAGCATAGTGTGCACAAGCACTACAACAAACAATTAAGGACAAAGACATGGGGGGGAACAGAGGGTTAAATACACAACATGTAATTGATGGAATTGGAATCAGGTGTGATGGAAGACAAGACAAAACCAATGGATCGGCGATGGCTAGAAGGTCGGTGACTTCGACCGCTGAACGCCGCCCGAACAAGGAGAGGGACCAACTTCGGTGGAAGTCGTGACAATACCCAAGAAGACTCGAGGCTTTGATCGCTGCCAAAGGTGCTGAGTAAAAGGTCCTGAATGCCAAATCGGCCTTTTTTTTAAGTAAACATTTCTAAAAACTAGTTTTTGCTTTGTCATATGGGGTATTGTGATGTTATATGGGGTATTGTGTGTAAATTGATGAAGGAAAAAAACAATTTAATCAATTTTAGAATAAGACAGTAACGTAACAAAATGTATATGGCCATGTTATTTTCTACTCCCTGTATATGGCCGTGTTATTTTCTACTCCCTGTATATAGCCGTGTTATTTTCTACTCCCTGTATATAGCCGTGTTATTTTCTACTCCCTGTATATGGCCGTGTTATTTTCTACTCCCTGTATATAGCCGTGTTATTTTCTACTCCCTGTATATAGCCGTGTTATTTTCTACTCCCTGTATATAGCCGTGTTATTTTCTACTCCCTGTATATAGCCGTGTTATTTTCTACTTCCTGTATATAGCCGTGTTATTTTCTACTTCCTGTATATAGCCGTGTTATTTTCTACTCCCTGTATATGGCCGTGTTATTTTCTACTCCCTGTATATAGCCATGTTATTTTCTACTTCCTGTATATAGCCATGTTATTTACTACTTCCTGTATATAGCCATGTTATTTACTACTTCCTGTATATAGCCATGTTATTTACTAATTCCTGTATATAGCCGTGTTATTTTCTACTCCCTGTATATAGCCATGTTATTTTCTACTTCCTGTATATAGCCGTGTTATTTTCTACTTCCTGTATATAGCCGTGTTATTTTCTACTTCCTGTATATAGCCATGTTATTTTCTACTTCCTGTATATAGCCATGTTATTTACTACTTCCTGTATATAGCCATGTTATTTACTACTTCCTGTATATAGCCATGTTATTTACTACTTCCTGTATATAGCCATGTTATTTACTACTTCCTGTATATAGCCGTGTTATTTTCTACTCCCTGCATATAGCCGTGTTATTTTCTACTTCCTGTATATAGCCGTGTTATTTTCTACTTCCTGTATATAGCCGTGTTATTTTCTACTTCCTGTATATAGCCGTGTTATTTACTACTTCCTGTATATAGCCGTGTTATTTTCTACTCCCTGTATATAGCCGTGTTATTTTTACTCGTTATTAGTTATTCCTTGTGTCACTATTTATCTTTAACTCTGCATTGTTGGAAAAGGACCCATGAATAAGCATTTCCCCATTAGTCTACACCTGTTGTTTACCAATCATGTGACAAATGAAATTGTAGTATTAGTACAGTTGTGGTATTACCGTAGTACAGTTGTGGTATTACCGTAGTACAGCTGTGGTATTACCGTAGTACAGCTGTGGTATTACCGTAGTACAGCTGTGGTATTACCGTAGCACAGCTGTGGTATTACCGTAGCACAGCTGTGGTATTACTATAGTACAGTTGTGGTATTACTATATATAAAGTAGGTGGAGACTGTAGTAGTAATAGCAATGTAGTAAAGTTGTAGTATTATTGTAGTAGAGCTGTACTATTACTGTAGGATAGTTGTAAGATTGTAGAATTGTATTAGTCACTACTCACTTCTACCTGACTATATATATGAAGTAGGTAGAGACTGTAGTAGTATATAGTATTAGTAATGTAGTAAAGTTGTAGTATTATTGTAGTAGTCACTACTCACTTCTACCTGACTATATATGAAGTAGGTAGAGACTGTAGTAGTATATAGTATTAGTAATGTAAAGTTGTAGTATTATTGTAGTAGTCACTACTCACTTCTACCTGACTATATATGAAGTAGATGCCGTCTAGTAGGACCTCCAGTTGTCCGGAGCGAGAGTGCATCTTGAAGACACGGTGGTGGATCGACACCATCTTCCAGTTCCTCAAAACACCTTCAGACAGGTCTAGACAAAGACATCAATCAATCAATCAATCAATCAATCTATCAATCAATCAATCTATCAATCAGTCAATATATCAATCAATCAATATATCAATCAATCAATATATCAATCAATATATCAATCAATCAATCAATATATCAATCAATATATCAATCAATATATCAATCAATCATGGGGGAAAGGCAGTCAAAACAACCAGAGTAAACACCCAGAGCACCTCTGAACAGGAGTAAATTCACAGCTACAGTATTTGAATGTAGATAACACCAAGCAAAAGGTTTATCTATAATGGACACTTACCCTCCTTGACCTGTATGGTGGTTTCCTGTCCTTGTAGATGCACCACGGCAGGCTGCAACACACATCACATACATCTAGTCAGGCGACTGGAGCTCGACCCTCAACCTTCAATACGGTTTAGTAGAACAAGAAGAACTTGTAGATGCACCATTTTACATTTTAGTCATTTAGCAGACGCTCTTATCCAGACTTATCCGTACTGGTCCCCCGTGGGAATCGAACCCACAACCCTGGCGTTGCAAACACCATGCTCTACCAACTGAGCCACACGGGACACTGCTGTACCACACAGCAGGCGGTACCACACAGCAGATCACTTCTAATCAGTCTTTAGGAGCACAGCATTACTCAAACCTTCATCGTTTTTCAGTATAATAATAAGTTGTGTAATAAATGTGTTGTAAAACATTTGTTTAAAGATGAAATACTCTACCTGGAATTCTCTTGTTCTGGTTTTATCGACGACTCCTGTAACAGATAGATATCAGATCAGTTCCTAACTCTTTAACTTTGTCCCAAATGGTACCCTATTCCCTTTACAGTTCACTACATTTGACCAGGGCCACAACAAAAGTAATGCACTATACAGGGTTCCATTTGGGACGCCACCCCCTCCTAACCCCAACTTCAGGCAGGAGAACAAAAGGAGAAAGTGATCTAAACTAGGGCTGTGGCGGCCATGTTGTCAGCAAGGGGACCGTTAATTAACATGTACACATTCAGCATCTCCTGGCTTCCAAACACAGCCTACAAACCACTGATACAGACCTTTGGAACATCCACATTTTAAAAAGTCTAATAAATCCATGTAATATAGTCTACACCTTCACAATAAATCCATTATTTATTTTAGACAGGTCTAAAGAAACATGATATGAAGAAAATGTTGTCTATTTCAGAAGAACAGAATAGCATACTCGTGAGTTGTCCTTATGTTAGGTCCTGATCTGGCTGTGCCATATCACTGTGGGGCTACACTAGTTCATTTAGCAGGTCCTGATGTGGCTGTGCCATGTGGCTGTGGGCTACACTTGTTCATTTAGCAGGTCCTGATGTGGCTGTGGGCTACACTTGTTCATTTAGCAGGTCCTGATGTGGCTGTGGGCTACACTAGTTCATTTAGCAGGTCCTGATGTGGCTGTGCCATGTGGCTGTGGGCTACACTAGTTCATTTAGCAGGTCCTGATGTGGCTGTACCATATGGCTGTGGGCTACACTAATTCATTTAGCAGGTCCTGATGTGGCTGTGGGCTACACTAGTTCATTTAGCAGGTCCTGATGTGGCTGTGGGCTACACTAGTTCATTTAGCAGGTCCTGATGTGGCTGTGGGCTACACTAGTTCATTTAGCAGGTCCTGATGTGGCTGTACCATATGGCTGTGGGCTACACTAAGTCATTTAGCAGACAAGATTTGCTTATAATTCCGTGGCATTATTTTCTAGTATGAAGAATACAATTGAACAAAGCTGAATAAAATAAGAAAGGCTATCTTCTCCAAACGATTTGAGGGAGTGAGCACATGCGGCTATTCTGTGTTGGGCGGTTAACAAAGAAACAGGTCCTCCTAGATGCTTAATGTAGAGTTATTAATGTAACTTTAGTTGTTCTACAGACGTTGGGCTGTATGTTTTGATGTTTAATACATTATAAGGCTTCATGATGTGACTAATGACGATTTGAAAAAAGTTGCATGAAAGGCATGAGCTCTGCTTTGTTTTGTTTTTTTCTCAGGTTGCACACACTTCATCAGTCTCTCATTCACAATTTGACAAGCACTTGATAATGCCTCGAATTTCCCGGCTGCATCCCGTTTGTGTGACCTTAATGCCCCCTAAAAAAATCCATGCCACTGGCCGTTGTGCCCTTGGGCTGAATATAATAATCATAATTCCCTTCTCCCGGCTGCGTGCCGAAGCACCGCTCACTCACAAGGCTTTCCGTCTCGTGATCGTCTTCACTTGTAGCCTGTGAGAAAGACCCAGACACATGGGGGAGGCAATTCCGAGGAGCATATTGAAGATATTGGAAGAATTGTTCACATTTCCTTTTCGTCAGCCAATAAGATGAGTAGGCTTAACGAACAGCAAAAGCACTAGCCTATGTCAATCTACTATCCCCCATAGTACAAAAGTAGACCTATTATATTCTGTGTGAGAAATAAATATTCCAAACAAAGTCTGGGACAGTTGTAGGATGCGATACACCTCAAATTAATACAACCACTAGCATCAAAAAACCTTTTATAAGCAATGACCTGACGTAACAGACCAGAAGGTTTAGCTTAAAATGTTTATAAACTATTAGGCTATTTCTTCACAGCAATGCACACATGACAGTAGGCTATACGCGCAAAGGTTCCATTAGCAGGAAACAGCATTATCAACAGCGACCACAAATGCAATTATGTATGTAATGCTTTTATAATAAAGGAGCATTTTTATGGTGAAAATGACCTTCCCCAAAGTTGAAACTCACGTGCCCGTTTATGTATGCCAGTTAGGCTCTACACCCGTTGTAAAACAAATGAATGTGCTTCATTTAAAAAAGTTATTTGGACACTTTAGTTGTGATACTAACCTTATTAAACATATAGGCCTATGGGCTACTAACCTTATTAAACATATAGGACTATGGGCTACTAACCTTATTAAACATATAGGACTATGGGCTACTAACCTTATTAAAACATATAGGACTATGGGCTACTAACCTTATTAAAACATATAGGACTATGGGCTACTAACCTTATTAAAACATATAGGACTATGGGCTAGACTACATGAGGGGTGATACTAACCTTATTAAAACATAAAGGCCTATGGGCTACTAACCTTATTAAAACATATAGGACTATGGGCTACTAACCTTATTAAAACATATAGGACTATGGGCTACTAACCTTATTAAACATATAGGACTATGGGTTACTAACCTTATTAAAACATATAGGACTATGGGCTACTAACCTTATTAAAACATATAGGACTATGGGCTACTAACCTTATTAAAACATATAGGACTATGGGCTAGACTACATGAGGGGTGATACTAACCTTATTAAACATATAGGACTATGGGCTACTAACCTTATTAAACATATAGGCCTATGGGCTACTAACCTTATTAAACATATAGGACTATGGGCTACTAACCTTATTAAACATATAGGACTATGGGCTAGGCTACATGAGGTGTGATACTAACCTTATTAAAACATATAGGACTATGGGCTAGGCTACATGAGGGGTGATACTAACCTTATTAAAACATATAGGACTATGGGCTAGGCTACATGAGGGGTGATACTAACCTTATTAAAACATATAGGACTATGGGCTAGGCTACATGAGGTGTGATACTAACCTTATTAAACATATAGGACTATGGGCTACTAACCTTATTAAACATATAGGCCTATGGGCTACTAACCTTATTAAACATATAGGACTATGGGTTACTAACCTTATTAAAACATATAGGACTATGGGCTACTAACCTTATTAAACATATAGGCCTATGGGCTACTAACCTTATTAAAACATATAGGACTATGGGCTACTAACCGTATTAAACATATAGGACTATGGGCTACTAACCTTATTAAAACATATAGGACTATGGTCTACTAACCTTATTAAACATATAGGACTATGGACTACTAACCTTATTAAACATATAGGACTATGGGCTACTAACCTTATTAAACATATAGGACTATGGGCTAGGCTACATGAGGTGTGATACTAACCTTATTAAAACATATCGGACTATGGGCTAGGCTACATGAGGGGTGATACTAACCTTATTAAAACGTATAGGACTATGGGCTACTAACCTTATTAAACATATAGGACTATGGGCTACTAACCGTATTAAAACATATAGGACTATGGGCTACTAACCTTATTAAAACATATAGGACTATGGGCTACTAACCTTATTAAACATATAGGACTATGGGCTACTAACCTTATTAAAACATATAGGACTATGGGCTACTAACCTTATTAAACATATAGGACTATGGGCTACTAACCTTATAGGACTATGGGCTACTAACCTTATTAAACATATAGGACTATGGGCTACTAACCTTATTAAACATATAGGACTATGGGCTACTAACCTTATAGGACTATGGGCTACTAACCGTATTAAACATATAGGACTATGGGCTACTAACCTTATTAAACATATAGGACTATGGGCTACTAACCTTATTAAAACATATAGGACTATGGGCTACTAACCTTATTAAAACATATAGGACTATGGGCTAGACTACATGAGGGGTGATACTAACCTTATTAAACATATAGGCCTATGGGCTACTAACCTTATTAAAACATATAGGACTATGGGCTACTAACCTTATTAAAACATATAGGACTATGGGCTACTAACCTTATTAAAACATATAGGACTATGGGCTACTAACCTTATTAAAACATATAGGACTATGGGCTACTAACCTTATTAAACATATAGGACTATGGGCTACTAACCTTATTAAACATAGGACTATGGGCTACTAACCTTATAGGACTATGGGCTACTAACCGTATTAAACATATAGGACTATGGGCTACTAACCTTATTAAACATATAGGACTATGGGCTACTAACCTTATAGGACTATGGGCTACTAACCTTATAGGACTATGGGCTACTAACCGTATTAAACATATAGGACTATGGGCTACTAACCTTATAGGACTATGGGCTACTAACCGTATTAAACATATAGGACTATGGGCTACTAACCTTATTAAACATATAGGACTATGGGCTACTAACCTTATTAAACATATAGGACTATGGGCTACTAACCTTATAGGACTATGGGCTACTAACCGTATTAAACATATAGGACTATGGGCTACTAACCTTATTAAACATATAGGACTATGGGCTACTAACCTTATTAAAACATATAGGACTATGGGCTACTAACCTTATTAAAACATATAGGACTATGGGCTAGACTACATGAGGGGTGATACTAACCTTATTAAACATATAGGCCTATGGGCTACTAACCTTATTAAACATATAGGACTATGGGCTTCTAACCTTATTAAAACATATAGGACTATGGGCTACTAACCTTATTAAAACATATAGGACTATGGGCAAGACTACATGAGGGGTGATACTAACCTTATTAAAACATATAGGACTATGGGCTAGGCTACATGAGGTGTGATACTAACCTTATTAAAACATATAGGACTATGGGCTACTAACCTTATTAAAACATATAGGACTATGGGCTACTAACCTTATTAAACATATAGGACTATGGGCTACTAACCTTATTAAAACATATAGGACTATGGGCTACTAACCTTATTAAACATATAGGACTATGGGCTACTAACCTTATTAAACATATAGGACTATGGGCTACTAACCTTATTAAAACATATAGGACTATGGGCTGGGCTACATGAGGTGTGAGACTAAAAAAGCATGCGCAACAGCTGGGCATCACTCACAAGAGATAATATATAATAATAATATATCATTCACAAGAGATAATATATAATTCACAAGAGATAATATATCATAATCATATATCATTAACAAGAGATAATATATAATATATATAATTCACAAGAGAAAATATATATAATTCACAAGAGATAATATATCATAATAATATATAAATTCACAAGAGATAATATATAATTCCCAAGAGATAATATATCATAATAATATATCATTAGCCTATCAAGTGGCTAATATTGTCACCCATCAGACTATTCTTGATGTAATATTGTCCATATACTAAATAATATATGTGTGACATTTGTTTTGATTTAGAATGGACCATTATCATGCACCTGTATCAGAACAGGGGGGGAAAATACATGTCATCTATGCTCTTAACCCTGCTGTTGTGTTCATTTACATTACATTTACGTCATTTAGCAGACGCTCTTATCCAGAGCGACTTACAAATTGGTGCATTCACCTTATGATATCGTTTCATGTTAATTAATTGTGTGTTCCCGGTCCGAAATGACCCCCCCATTATAGCTGATTATAAATCCATAATAATACATATATTATCACCTAATGTTGTGTTAAATCTTTTTATCAACTTAAGATCTTGTGAACATTACAAGTTTTGAACTTCTATTTGCAATTTATGGCCTGTAGGCCTCATTGACCTGAGCTCGTACAACTCGTTTTTGAGTAAATAAAAGCATAATGTTTGGATTATTCTGACAATAACAAATATTCAGATGAAACATATTGTGTTATTTATCACAGACTACTTTGTGTCAAAGTTTAACAAGGACTCTCTCCTCCTCACCAGTGTCATGATCAAAGATATGATCAAGAGCCTCATATACAGTATATCGTTCGGTCATTGTGCTGCCACAGAATGAATTGTGATCCAGGCTTCAGAAAAGCTATATATACCAGAGCTGCGAGGAAAGTTCTATATATTATTGAAACAATGTTGTGACTGTTTGTGAGAATGTCAACAGGTGTGGTTCCCGTGAGGGTTGCCATGGAAGCCAAGAAGGGGAGTGAGGTGTGTGTGTGTGTGTGTGTGTGTGTGTGTGTGTGTGTGTGTGTGTGTGTGTGCTCAAACACACATGGGGGTCTGGGAGAGGAAGTGTGTCCATCTGATGAATGTGCATGTGCCTGAACTCAATTTTATACACTAATTGTAGTCTCACCCACTCATTTCTAATGACCAGTCATTTTTGACCGGGAACACCACAGGTGTACAAAAGTTAAATAAAATTTCATGAAAATCATCAAAATGTATTTTGTGTGTTCAGATGCCCTGTGTGGACAAAGTCATGGAACCTTATGACAATCAGATTAAATGAACAACATTTTTCAGAGAGAAAACGTCGCTAAATGGGTCCAATTCGACCGGAACACAGCAGGAGGGTTAAATAACGAATGGAGGACGCTTTTCCCCCGTGGTTTATTTTCATGCCAGCCAGGTAGGCTATACTCCTGTTGTAAAGATAAACAATGTGCTTAATATTAGAAAAGTTGAGAAATAAATATAGTAGGTTTAGTCTATAGAAAGCTGATGGGATCCTCCTCTTTTTAATAGAGGCCATCACTCTGTTTTCTCTCAATTGCATAGCCTATAGAAATGATAAAAACGGTTGGCTGTGAATGCTCTCACCCGCTATTAAAATTATGATGACTGTGATTTAGGTTCTGACCCTCCACAGGAAGTCCAGTCAGAACAACGCTGATGCTTTTCTGGGTTCTGACCCGCCACAGGAAGTCCAGTCAGAACAACGCTGATGCTTTTCTGGGTTCTGACCCGCCACAGGAAGTCCAGTCAGAACAACGCTGATGCTTTTCTGGGTTCTGACCCGCCACAGGAAGTCCAGTCAGAACAACGCTGATGCTTCTCTGGGTTCTGACCCGCCACAGGAAGTCCGGTCAGAACAACGCTGATGCTTCTCTGGGTTCTGACCCGCCACAGGAAGTCCGGTCAGAACAACGCTGATGCTTCTCTGGGTTCTGACCCGCCACAGGAAGTCCGGGTTAGGGTTCCATTTCCTTTTCACTAACACACGTTTGTATTGTAGCCCTGGATAAACTCACCTGATTCAACTCATCGAAGGCCTAAAATGATTAGTTAACAAGTTTAATCAGGTGTGTTTGTCGAGGGCTACAATAAACTGTACTGCTGGTAGTACTGGAGGACTGGAGCTGGGAACCACTGCTATAGAGAACAGGGTGCCCCCTGGGAACCACTGCTATAGGGAACAGGGTGCCCCCTGGGAACCACTGCTATAGGGAACAGGGTGCCCCCTGGGAACCACTGCTATAGGGAACAGGGTGCCCCCTGGGAACCACTGCTATAGGGAACAGGGTGCCCCCTGGGAACCACTGCTATAGGGAACAGGGTGCCCCCTGGGAACCACTGCTATATGGAACAGGGTGCCCCCTGGGAACCACTGCTATAGGGAACAGGGTGCCCCCTGGGAACCACTGCTATAGGGAACAGGGTGCCCCCTGGGAACCACTGCTATAGGGAACAGGGTGCCCCTTGGGAACCACTGCTATAGGGAACAGGGTGCCCCCTGGGAACCACTGCTATAGGGAACAGGGTGCCCCCTGGGAACCACTGCTATAGGGAACAGGGTGCCCCCTGGGAACCACTGCTATAGGGAACAGGGTGCCCCCTGGGAACCACTGCTATAGGGAACAGGGTGCCCCCTGGGAACCACTGCTATAGGGAACAGGGTGCCCCCTGGGAACCACTGCTATAGGGAACAGGGTGCCCCCTGGGAACCACTGCTATAGGGAACAGGGTGCCCCCTGGGAACCACTGCTATAGGGAACAGGGTGCCCCCTGGGAACCACTGCTATAGGGAACAGGGTGCCCCCTGGGAACCACTGCTATAGGGAACAGGGTGCCCCCTGGGAACCACTGCTATAGGGAACAGGGTGCCATTTGGGACACAACCATAATATTACTGAACAATATGCTCGTCTAGATCGATTATCTCATCCTTACCTGCCGGTCCCGTCAGCCCGGGGGGCCCCTGTGCTCCGGGACGACCAGGAGGTCCAGCGGGGCCCACAGCGTTACTACCAGGAATACCAGGGATACCAGGAATACCTGGAGGCCCCTGGGGGCCTGGGGAACCAGGTGGACCGGGGGAGCCCTGAGCTCCTGGAGGAGACCTCTTCCTGCCTGGGGCACACGGACACACAGAAATACATCATGAGTATTATTCCTATCGTTAATACGAAAGAATATCTGGTGCCTAAAGTCAACTGACTAATGTCTGTAGATGAATTAAGGCAGAGTTTCAACATAACAGGTAGTCTGAGTCTCATTAAGTCCATGAACGTTATCTGTGCACCATGAACTCAGTGCATTACAGGAGGTTAAGAGGAGGAAACATTACAGGAGGCTCAGAAGAGGACACATTACAGGAGGCTCAGAGGAGGACACATTACAGGAGGCTCAGAGGAAGACACATTACAGGAGGCTCAGAGGAGGACACATTACAGGAGGCTCAGAGGAAGACACATTACAGGAGGCTCAGAGGAAGACACATTACAGGAGGCTCAGAGGAAGACACATTACAGGAGGTTCCGAGGAAGACACATTACAGGAGGTTCAGAGGAGGACATATTACAGGAGGCTCAGAGGAGGACATATTACAGGAGGCTCAGAGGAGGAAACATTACAGGAGGCTCAGAGGAGGACATATTACAGGAGGCTCAGAGGAGGAAACATTACAGGAGGCTCAGAGGAGGAAACATTACAGGAGGCTCAGAGGAGGAAACATTACAGGAGGCTCAGAGGAGGAAACATTACAGGAGGCTCAGAGGAGGACACATTACAGGAGGCTCAGAGGAGGACATATTACAGGAGGCTCAGAGGAGGAAACATTACAGGAGGCTCAGAGGAGGACATATTACAGGAGGCTCAGAGGAAGACACATTACAGGAGGCTCAGAGGAAGACACATTACAGGAGGCTCAGAGGAGGACACATTACAGGAGGCTCAGAGGAGGAAACATTACAGGAGGCTCAGAGGAGGACATATTACAGGAGGCTCAGAGGAAGACACATTACAGGAGGCTCAGAGGAAGACATATTACAGGAGGTTCAGAGGAGGACATATTACAGGAGGCTCAGAGGAGGAAACATTACAGGAGGCTCAGAGGAGGAAACATTACATGAAATCACCTTTCTTTCTTCTTTCCGTTTCTTTCCGTTTCCCAGTTGATTCTGAAAGACAAACAAGTGTTTCATCTAGTCTTGATGGTGGACTGAACACCAGGTATTTCCCTGAATACAGTAACACTACAACCTCTGCCTCCCTGAATACAGTAACACTACAACCTCTGCCTCCCTGAATACAGTAACACTACAACCTCTGCCTCCCTGAACACAGTAACACTACAACCTCTGCCTCCCTGAACACAGTAACACTACAACCTCTGCCTCCCTGAATACAGTAACACTACAACCTCTGCCTCCCTGAATAAAGTAACACTACAACCTCTGCCTCCCTGAATACAGTAACACTACAACCTCTGCCTCCCTGAATACAGTAACACTACATCCTCTGCCTCCCTGAATACAGTAACACTACAACCTCTGCCTCCCTGAATACAGTAACACTACATCCTCTACCTTCCTGAACACAGTAACACTACAACCTCAACAAGCATGTGTGTATTGCGCTCTGCGGTGTGTGTGTGTGTGTCCATCAGGCTGGGTGTGTGTGTGTGCGCGCGCGCGTGTGTGTGTGCAGTGTGTGTGTGTGTCCATCTGCGGTGTGTGTGTGTGTGTCTGCGGTGTGTGTGTCCATCTGCGGTGTGTGTGTGTCTGCGGTGTGTGTGTGTCCATCTGCGGTGTGTGTGTGTGTCTGCGGTGTGTGTGTGTGTGTGTGTGTCCATCTGCGGTGTGTGTATTCCAGTAATTTCTAAGTGTGGTTTCACCTCCAGCCTGAAGCGTTCTTAGACCACATCAGGCTGTGTGTGTGCGCGGTGTGTCTGCGGTGTGTGTATGTGTGTGCGGTGTGTGTGTGTGTGTGTGTCTGCGGTATGTGGTGGTGTGTGTGTGAGTGTGTGCGTGCAGTGTGTGTGCGGTATGTGGTGGTGTGTGTGTGTGTGTGTGTGGATGATTAGACATCTTCCTGTCCTATGAATTAGCCTCAGATGGGGAATGTAGCCAGATGAAAGTGTGAATTAGTTCCCATATGCAATCTGGCTGTCCCCCTGTTCACCACGTCACTACCGAGGCCATCTGGCTGTCCCCCCGTTCACCACGTCACTACCGAGGCCATCTGGCTGTCCCCCCGTTCACCACGTCACTACCGAGGCCATCTGGCTGTCCCCCAGTTCACCACGTCACTACCGAGGCCATCTGGCTGTTCCCCCGTTCACCACGTCACTACCGAGGCCATCTGGCTGTCCCCCCGTTCACCACGTCACTACCGAGGCCATCTGGCTGTCCCCCCGTTCACCACGTCACTACCGAGGCCATCTGGCTGTCCCCCCGTTCACCACGTCACTACCGAGGCCATCTGGCTGTCCCCCCGTCACTACCGAGGCCATCTGGCTGTCCCCCCGTCACTACCGAGGCCATCTGGCTGTCCCCCCGTTCACCACGTCACCACCGAGGCCATCTGGCTGTCCCCCTGTTCACCACGTCACCACCGAGGCCATCTGGCTGTCCCCCCGTTCACCACGTCACTACCGAGGCCATCTGGCTGTCCCCCTGTTCACCACGTCACCACCGAGGCCATCTGGCTGTCCCCCCGTTCACCACGTCACTACCGAGGCCATCTGGCTGTTCCCCCGTTCACCACGTCACTACCGAGGCCAGGCCTTACCATGAGTACATCACAGCCATGTGGCCAGCGTCTCCCCCCCCCATCTCCCCCCTGTTCCTCCCCCCTGTTCCTCCCTCCTATCCATCTCCCTCCTCTTCCTTCCTCCGAGGACGCGCCGGGGGGGGCCGTCTCAGAGGACGCCCCGGGTGGGCCGTCTCAGAGGACGCGCCGGGGGGGGCCGTCTCAGAGGCCGTCTCAGAGGACGCGCCGGGGGGGGGGCCGTCTCAGAGGACGCGCCGGAGGGGGGGCCGTCTCAGAGGACGCGCCGGGGGGGGGCCGTCTCAGAGGACGCGCCGGGGGGGGGCCGTCTCAGAGGACGCGCCGGGGGGGCCGTCTCAGAGGACGCGCCGGGGGGGCCGTCTCAGAGGAAGCGCCGGGGGGGCCGTCTCAGAGGACGTCTCAGGTTTTGACGTATTGATGTGTTTCATTCATTTGACTGATTTGATTTAGTACCTCCATCTCCAGTAATCAGTAAGTATTCAGTATCTCAATATGCAGAGCATTGCTTTAGTACTCCATGTTTAGAATGTGAGCTATGCTAATAAAAAAAACCTTGGGTCTTTGAAGATGTCGGTCTCCGGGAGTAACACGTGCGCGCACACACACACACACACACACACACACACACAGCTCAGAGGCTGCGATTACAAAAGGATTTGTGTGTGTGTTGAGAGCAGGGGTCTGGTAGTGGTTAGTCTCTCAGTTTTACAGACGGATGGTGAATGTCCCAAAGGTGAGTTCTTTCTACTAATTTAAACCTAATAACTGAGATTCACCTGAGTAATCAGTCAGCTCCCTGTAATCCCACGTCTAGAGGAACGTCCTGCAATCCCACGTCTAGAGGAACGTCCTGCAATCCCACGTCTAGAGGAACGTCCTGCAATCCCACGTCTAGAGGAACGTCCTGCAATCCCACGTCTAGAGGAACGTCCTGCAATCCCACGTCTAGAGGAACGTCCTGCAATCCCACGTCTAGAGGAACGTCCTGCAATCGCCCGTCTAGAGGAACGTCCTGCAATCGCCCGTCTAGAGGAACGTCCTGCAATCGCCCGTCTAGAGGAACGTCCTGCAATCGCCCGTCTAGAGGAACGTCCTGCAATCGCCCGTCTAGAGGAACGTCCTGCAATCGCACGTCTAGAGGAACGTCCTGCAATCGCACGTCTAGAGGAACGTCCTGCAATCGCACGTCTAGAGGAACGTCCTGCAATCGCCAGTCTAGAGGAACGTCCTGTAATCGCAAGTCTAGAGGAACGTCCTGCAATCGCCAGTCTAGAGGAACGTCCTGCAATCGCCAGTCTAGAGGAACGTCCAACACTCTAACCACCTGCTTTACATTGCACTCCACGAGGAGCCTGCCTGTTATGCAAATGCAGTAAGAAGCCAAGTTAAGTTGCTAGCTAGCATTAAACTTATCTTGTAAAAAACAATCAATCATAATCACTAGTTAACTACACATGGTTGATGATATTACTAGTTTATCTAGCCTGTCCTGCGTTGCATATAATCGATGCGGTGCGCATTCGCGAAAAAGGACTGTCGTTGCTCCAACTTGTACCGAACCATAAACATCAACGCCTTTCTTAAAATCAATACACAAGTATATATTTTTAAACCTGCATATTTAGTTAATACTGCCTGCTAACATGAATTTCTTTTAACTAGGGAAAATGTGTCACTTCTGCAACAGAGTCAGGGTATATGCAGCAGTTTGGGCCACCTGGCTCGTTGCGAACTGTGAAGACTTTTTCTTCCTAACAAAGACAGCCGACTTCGCCAAACGGGGGATGATTTAACAAAAGTGCATTTGCGAAAAAAAGCACAATTGCACGAATGTACCTAACCATAAACATCAATGCCTTTCTTAAAATCAATACACAAGTATATATTTTTAAACCTGCATATTTAGCTAAAAGAAATTCAGGTTAGCAGGCAATATTAACCAGGTGAAATTGTGTCACTTCTCTTGCGTTCATTGCACGCAGAGTCAGGGTATATGCAACAGTTTGGGCCGCCTGGCTCGTTGCGAACTAATTTGCCAAAATTTTACGTAATTATGACATAACATTGAAGGTTGTGTAATGTAACAGGAATATTTAGACTTATGGATGCCACCCGTTAGATAAAATACGGAACGGTTCCGTATTTCACTGAAATAATAAACGTGATAGTTCACGGATTCGACCATATTAATGACCTAAGGCTCGTATTTGTTTGTGTTTTTACGTTATAATTAAGTCTATGATTTGATAGAGCAGTCTGACTGAGCGGTGGTAGGCAGCAGCAGGCTCGTAAGCATTCATTCAAACAGCACTTTCGTGCGTTTTGCATTGCGCTGTTTATGACTTCAAGCCTATCAACTCCCAAGATGAGGCTGGTGTAACTGTGAAGGACCTCGGCGTTACTCTGGACCCTGATCTCTCTTTTGAATAACATATCAAGACTGTTTCAAGGACAGCTTTTTTCCATCTACGTAACATTGCAAAAATCAGACACTTTCTGTCCAAAAATGATGCAGAAAAATTTATCCATGCTTTTGTTAGTTCTAGGCTGGACTACTGCAATGCTCTACTTTCCGGCTACCCGGATAAAGCACTAAACAAACTTCAGTTAGTGCTAAATACGGCTGCTAGAATCCTGACTAGAACCAAAAAATGTGATCATATTACTCCAGTGCTAGCCTCTCTACACTGGCTTCCTGTTAAGGCAAGGGCTGATTTCAAGGTTTTACTGCTAACCTACAAAGCATTACATGAGCTTGCTCCTACCTATCTTTCCGATTTGGTCCTGCCGTACATACCTACACGTACGCTACGGTCACAAGACGCAGGCCTCCTAATTGTCCCTAGAATTTCTAAGCAAACGGCTGGAGGTAGGGCTTTCTCCTATAGAGCTCCATTTTTATGGAATGGTCTGCCTACCAATGTGAGAGACGCAGACTCAGTCTCAACCTTTAAGTCTTTACTGAAGACTTATCTCTTCAGTAGGTCCTATGATTAAGTATTGTCTGGCCCAGGAGTGTGAAGGTGAACGGAAAGGCTGGAGCAACGAACCGCCCTTGCTGTCTCTGCCTTGCCGGTTCCCCTCTCTCCACTGGGATTCTCTGCCTCTAACCCTATTACAGGGGCTGAGTCACTGGCTTACTGGTGCTCTTCCATGCCGTCCATGGGAGGGGTGCGTCACTTGAGTGGGTTGAGTCACTGACGTGGTCTTCCTGTCTGGGTTGGCGCCCCCCTCTTGGGTTGTGCCTTGGCGGTGATCTTTGTGGGCTATACTCGGCCTTGTCTTCGGACGGTAAGTTGGTGGTTGTAGACATCCCTCTAGTGGTGTGGGGGCTGTGCTTTGGCAAAGTGGGTGGGGTTATATCCTGCCTGTTTGGCCCTGTCCGGGGGCATCATCGGATGGGGCCACAGTGTCTTCTGACCCCTCCTGTCTCAGCCTCCAGTATTTATGCTGCAGTAGTTTATGTGTTGGGGGGCTAGGGTCAGTCTGTTACATCTGGAGTATTTATCTTGTCTTATGCGGTGTCCTGTGTGAATTTAAATATGCTCTCTCTCTCCCTCTTTCTTTCTCTCTCTCGGAGGACCTGAGCCCTAGGACCATGCCTCAGGACTACCTGGCATGATGACTCCTTGCTGTCCCCAGTCCACCTGGCCGTGCTGCTGCTCCAGTTTCAACTCTTCTGCCTGCGGCTATGGAACCCTGACCTGTTCACCGGACGTGCTTGTTGCACCCTTGACAACTACTATGATTATTATTATTTGACCATGCTGGTCATTTGAACATCTTGGCCATGTTCTGTTATAATCTCCACCCGGCACAGCCAGAAGAGGACTGGCCACTCTTCATAGCCTGGTTCCTCTCTAGGTTTCTTCCTAGGTTTTTGGCCTTTCTAGGGAGTTTTTCCTAGGGAGTTTTTCCTAGCCACCGTGCTTCTTTCACATGCATTGCTTGCTGTTTGGGGTTTTAGGCTGGGTTTCTGTACAGCACTTTGAGATATCAGCTGATGTACGAAGGGCTATATAAATACATTTGATTTGATTTGTAACCAATGTGAAATGGCTAGCTAGTTAGCGGGGTGCGCGCTAATAGCGTTTCAAACGTCCCTCGCTCTGAGACTTGGAGTAGTTGTTTCCCTTGCTCTGCATGGGTAACGCTGCTTCGAGGGTGGCTGTTGTCGATGTGTTCCTGGTTGGAGCCCAGGTAGGAGCGAGGAGAGGGATGGAAGCTATACTGTTACATTGGCAATACTAAAGTGCCTATAAGAACATCCAATAGTCAAAGGTATATGAAATACAAATCGTATAGAGATAAATAGTCCTATAATAACTACAACCTAAAACTTCTTACCTGGGAATATTGTTCCCATGTTCCCAGTTCATATGTTCCCATGTTCTGAGCAAGGAACTTAAACGTTAGCTTTTTACATGGCAAATATTACACTTTTACTTTCTTTTCCAACACTTTGTTTTTGCATTATTTAAACCAAATTGAACATGTTTCATTATTTATTTGAGGCAAATTGATTTTATTGATGTATTATATTAAGTTAAAATAAGTGTTCATTCAGTATTGTTGTAATTGTCATTATTACAAATATTATTATTTTTGTAAATGTATTTATTTATTATTTGTTTGTAAATTTTTTAATTATTAAAATCGGCCGATTAAATCGGCACCGTTTTTTTTTGGGGTCCTCCAATAAATCGGTATCGGCGTTGAAAAATCATAATCGGTCGACCTCTAGCTAAAACAGACAGCACTCTGGGTTAGGACGCCTCAGTACACACATCTACTAGCTAGTAGATCTATTATACACAGAGTGTAAATCCCAAATGGCACCCTATTCTCTATATAGTGCACTACTTTAGACCAGAGCCCTATTCCCTATATAGTGTACTACTATAGACCAGAGCCCTATTCCCTATATAGTGTACTACTATAGACCAGAGCCCTATTCCCTATATAGAGCACTACTATAGACCAGAGCCCTATTTCCTATATAGAGCACTACTATAGACCAGAGCCCTATTCCCTATATAGTGCACTACTATAGACCAGAGCCCTATTCCCTATATAGTGGTACTACTATAGACCAGAGCCCTATTCCCTATATAGTGCACTACTATAGACCAGAGCCCTATTCCCTATATAGTGCACTACTATAGACCAGAGCCCTATTCCCTATATAGTGCACTACTATAGACCAGAGCCCTATTCCCTATATAGTGGTACTACTATAGACCAGAGCCCTATTCCCTACATAGTGCACTACTATAGACCAGAGCCCTATTCCCTATATAGTGCACTACTATAGACCAGAGCCCTATTCCCTATATAGTGCACTACTATAGACCAGAGCCCTATTCCCTATATAGTGCACTACTTTAGACCAGAGCCCTATTCCCTATATAGTGCACTACTTTAGACCAGAGCCCTATTCCCTATATAGTACACTACTTTAGACCAGAGCCCTATTCCCTATATAGTGCACTACTTTTAACCAGAGCCCTATTCCCTATATAGTGCACTACTATAGACCAGAGCCCTATTCCCTATATAGTACACTACTATAGACCAGAGCCCTATTCCCTATATAGTGCACTACTATAGACCAGAACCCTGTTTCCTATATAGTGCACTACTTTAGACCAGGGGCCATATGGAAAAGGGTGTCATTTGGGCCACACAGATAAATAACCAACAAGACAACTAACTAAAGGCAGGTGCTGTAGCTGAGAGTAATGATTGTCCCCTTGCTGACTACTGTGAGGTCCATGTCCATCTTGAACCGATCGCAAAAACGGGGCCAGCCCCTAATTTCCTAATTCAACAATCAGAAAATTGACGAGGAGGGAAGGGCCTGCAACACAATGATCAGGCTGGCAGGCGGATTATCTCCAGCCACAGAACAGAGAGACACGGCCGAGCGTCCAAACCGAGAGAGACACGGCCGAGCGTCCAAACCGAGAGAGACACGGCCGAGCGTCCAAACCGAGAGAGACACGGCCGAGCGTCCAAACCGAGAGAGACACGGCCGAGCGTCCAAACCGAGAGAGACACGGCCGAGCGTCCAAACCGAGAGAGACACGGCCGAGCGTCCAAACCGAGAGAGACACGGCCGAGCTTCCAAACCGAGAGAGACACGGCCGAGCGTCCAAACCGAGAGAGACACGGCCGAACTTCCAAACCGAGAGAGACACGGCCGAACTTCCAAACCGAGAGAGACACGGCCGAACTTCCAAACCGAGAGAGACACGGCCGAACTTCCAAACCGAGAGAGACACGGCCGAGCTTCCAAACCGAGAGAGACACGGCCGAGCTTCCAAACCGAGAGAGACACGGCCGAGCTTCCAAACCGAGAGAGACACGGCCGAGCTTCCAAACCGAGAGAGACACGGCCGAGCTTCCAAACCGAGAGAGACACGGCCGAGCTTCCAAACCGAGAGAGACACGGCCGAACTTCCAAACCGAGAGAGACACGGCCGAACTTCCAAACCGAGAGAGACACGGCCGAACTTCCAAACCGAGAGAGACACGGCCGAACTTCCAAACCGAGAGAGACACGGCCGAACTTCCAAACCGAGAGAGACACGGCCGAACTTCCAAACCGAGAGAGACACGGCCGAGCTTCCAAACCGAGAGAGACACGGCCGAGCTTCCAAACCGAGAGAGACACGGCCGAACTTCCAAACCGAGAGAGACACGGCCGAGCTTCCAAACCGAGAGAGACACGGCCGAGCGTCCAAACCGAGAGAGACACGGCCGAGCGTCCAAACCGAGAGAGACACGGCCGAGCGTCCAAACCGAGAGAGACACGGCCGAGCGTCCAAACCGAGAGAGACACGGCCGAGCGTCCAAACCGAGAGAGACACGGCCGAGCGTCCAAACCGAGAGAGACACGGCCGAACTTCCAAACCGAGAGAGACACGGCCGAACTTCCAAACCGAGAGAGACACGGCCGAACTTCCAAACCGAGAGAGACACGGCCGAACTTCCAAACCGAGAGAGACACGGCCGAACTTCCAAACCGCGAGAGACACGGCCGAACTTCCAAACCGAGAGAGACACGGCCGAGCTTCCAAACCGAGAGAGACACGGCCGAGCTTCCAAACCGAGAGAGACACGGCCGAACTTCCAAACCGAGAGAGACACGGCCGAACTTCCAAACCGAGAGAGACACGGCCGAACTTCCAAACCGAGAGAGACACGGCCGAGCTTCCAAACCGAGAGAGACACGGCCGAACTTCCAAACCGAGAGAGACACGGCCGAACTTCCAAACCGAGAGAGACACGGCCGAACTTCCAAACCGAGAGAGACACGGCCGAACTTCCAAACCGAGAGAGTCACGGCCGAACTTCCAAACCGAGAGAGACACGGCCGAACTTCCAAACCGAGAGAGACACGGCCGAGCTTCCAAACCGAGAGAGACACGGCCGAGCTTCCAAACCGAGAGAGACACGGCCGAGCTTCCAAACCGAGAGAGACACGGCCGAGCTTCCAAACCGAGAGAGACACGGCCGAACTTCCAAACCGAGAGAGACACGGCCGAACTTCCAAACCGAGAGAGACACGGCCGAACTTCCAAACCGAGAGAGACACGGCCGAACTTCCAAACCGAGAGAGACACGGCCGAACTTCCAAACCGAGAGAGACACGGCCGAACTTCCAAACCGAGAGAGACACGGCGAACTTCCAAACCGAGAGAGACACGGCCGAGCTTCCAACCGAGAGAGACACGGCCGAACTTCCAAACCGAGAGAGACACGGCCGAACTTCCAAACCGAGAGAGACACGGCCGAACTTCCAAACCGAGAGAGACACGGCCGAACTTCCAAACCGAGAGAGACACGGCCGAACTTCCAAACCGAGAGAGACACGGCCGAACTTCCAAACCGAGAGAGACACGGCCGAACTTCCAAACCGAGAGAGACACGGCCGAGCTTCCAAACCGAGAGAGACACGGCCGAGCGTCCAAACCGAGAGACGATGAGTTGACCATATAGCCAGCTTCAGGGGACAGGCTCTGCAGCTGACCCTGCCTGTCCTGCCTGTGTGTGTGTGTGTGTGTGTGTGTGTGTGTGTGTGTGTGTGTGTGTGTGTGTGTGTGTGTGTGTGTGTGTGTGTGTGTGTGTGATGGAATAAACAGTTCAAACATGAACACTGTGTAGTTGGTTGAGCTAAAGCCCATACCTGAGTCAGATTGTTGCCTTGGGCTCCGTTTGGCTCTGTGAATACTGCTGCTGTCCCCTGGGGCTGTGGGGGGTCTGGTAGGGTGGCCATCCGGCTGTCTGTGAATACTGCTGCTGTCCCCTGGGGTTGTGGGGGGTCTGGTAGGGTGGCCATCTGGCTGTCTGTGAATACTGCTGCTGTCCCCTGGGGCTGTGGGAGGTCTGGTAAGGTGGCCATCTGGCTGTCTGTGAATACTGCTGCTGTCCCCTGGGGCTGTGGGGGGTCTGGTAGGGTGGCCATCTGGCTGTCTGTGAATACTGCTGCTGTCCCCTGGGGTTGTGGGGGGTCTGGTAGGGTGGCCATCTGGCTGTCTGTGAATACTGCTGCTGTCCCCTGGGGCTGTGGGGGGTCTGGTAGGGTGGCCATCTGGCTGTCTGTGAATACTGCTGCTGTCCCCTGGGGCTGTGGGGGGTCTGGTAGGGTGGCCATCTGGCTGTCTGTGGAGCAACCTCTCCTGTTGAAACAGAAACATAACACTACTCAGGATAGTAATATTTAAGCCTACCCCTGTTCAAAGTAGACTGTCAAATAACACGGCCATATACAGGGAGTAGAAAATAACACGGCCATATACAGGAAGTAGAAAATAACACGGCCATATACAGGAAGTAGAAAATAACACAGCCATATACAGGAAGTAGAAAATAACACAGCCATATACAGGAAGTAGAAAATAACACGGCAATATACAGGGAGTAGAAAATAACATGGCTATATACAGGAAGTAGAAAATAACACGGCCATATACAGGGAGCTCTATCAGTATTGTACTACCCTGTACAGTACTGTATTGTATTAACTAAGACATGCTACCTGGCTGGCCCTACATTAACTAAGACATGCTACCTGGCTGGCCCTACATTAACTAAGACATGCTACCTGGCTGGCCCTACATTAACTAAGACATGCTACCTGGCTGGCCCTACATTAACTAAGACATGCTACCTGGCTGGCCCTACATTAACTAAGACATGCTACCTGGCTGGCCCTACATTAACTAAGACATGCTACCTGACTGCTCTACATTAACTAAGACATGCTACCTGACTGGCCCTACATTAACTAAGACATGCTACCTGACTGGCCCTACATTAACTAAGACATGCTACCTGGCTTCCCCTACATTAACTAAGACATGCTACCTGGCTGGCCCTACATTAACTAAGACATGCTACCTGGCTGGCCCTACATTAACTAAGACATGCTACCTGGCTGGCCCTACATTAACTAAGACATGCTACCTGGCTGGCCCTACATTAACTAAGACATGCTACCTGGCTGGCCCTACATTAACTAAGACATGCTACCTGGCTGGCCTACATTAACTAAGACATGCTACCTGGCTGGCCCTACATTAACTAAGACATGCTACCTGGCTGGCCCTACATTAACTAAGACATGCTACCTGGCTGGCCCTACATTAACTAAGACATGCTACCTGGCTGGCCCTACATTAACTAAGACATGCTACCTGGCTGGCCCTACATTAACTAAGACATGTTACAGTAAATCACCTAACTACTAAGGCATGTAGCATTACATGACTGGATAGCAACGTGGTGGAATGTGTGTCAGGTGCGAACCAGAGGGACAAACTTTTAATCTGAGCAGGAGCGGAAAAAAACACATCTTCAAAGCTGGAGCAAGTGTCTGAAAGCTAACAAGTACTGCGGTATGGCTTTGGTGGTGTGGTGTGGTGTGGTGTGGCACACACACACACACACACACACACACACACACACACACACACACACACACACACACACACACACGCTCACACACACGCTCACACACACGCTCACACACTCCATCCCTCCACCACATGCTCCCGTTTCTACCACTATGTAAACTGTGGCCTCAGTAATCAGCCGTGTTTAATGCATACAGTACAGCTGTAGTGCTGGGTCTCATCATGGCCTGCACCTCACTGTCCTCACAGAGAGACCATCACCAGCTGGGTGACATAAAAGGCCTGTTCCACTCAGGGGGGGGAAAAGCCCCACAGCCTGTTCCGCTCAGGGGGGGGAAAAGCCCCACAGCCTGTTCCGGTCAGGGGGGGAAAGCCCCACAGCCTGTTCCGCTCAGGGGGGGAAAAGCCCCACAGCCTGTTCCGCTCAGGGGGGGAAAAGCCCCACAGCCTGTTCCGCTCAGGGGGGGAAAAGCCCCACAGCCTGTTCCGCTCAGGGGGGGGAAAAGCCCCACAGCCTGTTCCGCTCAGGGGGGGGAAAAGCCCCACAGCCTGTTCCGCTCAGGGGGGGGGAAAGCCCCACAGCCTGTTCCGCTCAGGGGGGGGGAAAGCCCCACAGCCTGTTCCGCTCAGGGGGGGGAAAGCCCCACAGCCTGTTCCGCTCAGGGGGGGGGAAAAGCCCCACAGCCTGTTCCGCTCAGGGGGGGGGAAAAGCCCCACAGCCTGTTCCGCTCAGGGGGGGGAAAAGCCCCACAGCCTGTTCCGCTCAGGGGGGGGAAAAGCCCCACAGCCTGTTCCGCTCAGGGGGGGGAAAAGCCCCACAGCCTGTTCCGCTCAGGGGGGGAAAAGCCCCACAGCCTGTTCCGCTCAGGGGGGGGAAAAGCCCCACAGCCTGTTCCGCTCAGGGGGGGGAAAAGCCCCACAGCCTGTTCCGCTCAGGGGGGGGAAAAGCCCCACAGCCTGTTCCGCTCAGGGGGGGGAAAAGCCCCACAGCCTGTTCCGCTCAGGGGGGGGGAAAAGCCCCACAGCCTGTTCCGCTCAGGGGGGGGAAAAGCCCCACAGCCTGTTCCGCTCAGGGGGGGAAAAGCCCCACAGCCTGTTCCGCTCAGGGGGGGAAAAGCCCCACAGCCTGTTCCGCTCAGGGGGGGGAAAAGCCCCACAGCCTGTTCCGCTCAGGGGGGGAAAAGCCCCACAGCCTGTTCCGCTCAGGGGGGGAAAAGCCCCACAGCCTGTTCCGCTCAGGGGGGGAAAAGCCCCACAGCCTATTCCACTCAGGGGGGAAAGCCCCATAGCCACAGTCTCTGACTGATCACAGCATTCCATCCCCCTCTGTAGGAACAGAATGAACAGCCAATCACATCAAGGGCCTCAACGTGTGTTAGAGCTGGAGTGCTGATGGGGGTTTAGAGCTGTGCTGATGGGGGTTTAGAGCAGTGTGTTAGAGCTGGAGTGCTGATGGGGGTTTAGAGCAGTGTGTTAGAGCTGGAGTGCTGATGGGGGTTTAGAGCAGTGCTGATGGGGGTTTAGAGCAGTGTGTTAGAGCTGGAGTGCTGATGGGGGTTTAGAGCAGTGCTGATGGGGGTTTAGAGCAGTGTGTTAGAGCTGGAGTGCTGATGGGGGTTTAGAGCAGTGTGTTAGAGCTGGAGTGCTGATGGGGGTTTACTGTGGAATGGTGAGCATCATCAGAACAAATTTAACACCAATCAGATGTGACAATGAATGCAACCCTCCACATTCAGCCGGAGGCTCTGCACCTGCTGGCTACGTAACGACCACATCATCTTCCCATCCAACTGCTGCCTCACGGTCCCCCTCTCCTCTCCTCCCCTCCCCTCCCCCTCCCCTCTCCTCTCCTCTCCTCCCCTCTTCCCTCCGTTCTACCTCCCCTCTCTGTGAGTCAAGGTGCTGTTCAGCAAAGAAGCCATGAACACCTGTTTCTCTTAAGATCCACTGTTTCTGTTAGAGTAGGGTTAGCCACTGTTAGAGTAGGGTTAGCCACTGTTAGAGTAGGGTTAGTCACTGTTAGAGTAGGGTTAGCCACTGTTAGAGTAGGGTTAGCCACTGTTAGAGTAGGGTTAGCCCCTGTTAGAGTAGGGTTAGCCACTGTTAGAGTAGGGTTAGCCACTGTTAGAGTAGGGTTAGCCACTGTTAGAGTAGGGTTAGTCACTGTTAGAGTAGGGTTAGTCACTGTTAGAGTAGGGTTAGTCACTGTTAGAGTAGGGTTAGCCACTGTTAGAGTAGGGTTAGTCACTGTTAGAGTAGGGTTAGCCACTGTTAGAGTAGGGTTAGCCACTGTTAGAGTAGGGTTAGTCACTGTTAGAGTAGGGTTAGTCACTGTTAGAGTAGGGTTAGCCACTGTTAGAGTAGGGTTAGCCACTGTTAGAGTAGGGTTAGCCACTGTTAGAGTAGGGTTAGCCACTGTTAGAGTAGGGTTAGCCACTGTTAGAGTAGGGTTAGCCACTGTTAGAGTAGGGTTAGCCACTGTTAGAGTAGGGTTAGCCACTGTTAGAGTAGGGTTAGCCACTGTTAGAGTAGGGTTAGCCACTGTTAGAGTAGGGTTAGCCACTGTTAGAGTAGGGTTAGCCACTGTTAGAGTAGGGTTAGCCACTGTTAGAGTAGGGTTAGCCACTGTTAGAGTAGGGTTAGTCACTGTTAGAGTAGGGTTAGCCACTGTTAGAGTAGGGTTAGTCACTGTTAGAGTAGGGTTAGTCACTGTTAGAGTAGGGTTAGTCACTGTTAGAGTAGGGTTAGTCACTGTTAGAGTAGGGTTAGCCACTGTTAGAGTAGGGTTAGCCACTGTTAGAGTAGGGTTAGCCACTGTTAGAGTAGGGTTAGTCACTGTTAGAGTAGGGTTAGTCACTGTTAGAGTAGGGTTAGTCACTGTTAGAGTAGGTTAGCCACTGTTAGAGTAGGGTTAGCCACTGTTAGAGTAGGGTTAGCCACTGTTAGAGTAGGGTTAGCCACTGTTAGAGTAGGGTTAGTCACTGTTAGAGTAGGGTTAGTCCACTGTTAGAGTAGGGTTAGCCACTGTTAGAGTAGGGTTAGCCACTGTTAGAGTAGGGTTAGCCACTGTTAGAGTAGGGTTAGCCACTGTTAGAGTAGGGTTAGCCACTGTTAGAGTAGGGTTAGCCACTGTTAGAGTAGGGTTAGCCACTGTTAGAGTAGGGTTAGCCACTGTTAGAGTAGGGTTAGCCACTGTTAGAGTAGGGTTAGCCACTGTTAGAGTAGGGTTAGCCACTGTTAGAGTAGGGTTAGCCACTGTTAGAGTAGGGTTAGCCACTGTTAGAGTAGGGTTAGTCACTGTTAGAGTAGGGTTAGCCACTGTTAGAGTAGGGTTAGTCACTGTTAGAGTAGGGTTAGTCACTGTTAGAGTAGGGTTAGTCACTGTTAGAGTAGGGTTAGTCACTGTTAGAGTAGGGTTAGCCACTGTTAGAGTAGGGTTAGTCACTGTTAGAGTAGGGTTAGCCACTGTTAGAGTAGGGTTAGTCACTGTTAGAGTAGGGTTAGCCACTGTTAGAGTAGGGTTAGTCACTGTTAGAGTAGGGTTAGTCACTGTTAGAGTAGGGTTAGTCACTGTTAGAGTAGGGTTAGGGTTAGCCACTGTTAGAGTAGGGTTAGCCACTGTTAGAGTAGGGTTAGCCACTGTTAGAGTAGGGTTAGCCACTGTTAGAGTAGGGTTAGTCACTGTTAGAGTAGGGTTAGCCACTGTTAGAGTAGGGTTAGGGTTAACTACTCAGAGCTCCAGAGTTGTGATCAATGTGAATCAGTCAGTGACTTCCAGTTCATTCACACACCTCAGTGACCTGGGAACAGGTTATTACACAACACAGTGACCTGCTGTATAATTAACCAAACTAGGTTTCAGCGCTAAATAACTTTACAACTGGCTAAGATCTGTAGACTACAGATGACTTGGTCTGATCAACAGCAAGGCCAAAAATGATTCAAATGCTAAAATGGAAACGAAATCGGTTCATGACTAAGTATTGTAAATAGAAGCAGTTGTGATGTATTGGGGAGAGAAACCCTCCGTGTGTGGTTTCTATGGATCCCGTACCACTCTTACGTTTCGGTTTACCTCGTGACCCTGTGCCCGGGCGCCGGTGTCCATCCCTCGGTGACCGAAGGGGATCAACGGGTCAGTCACATCAGTTCCACCGAGGGTCAACTTCGCGTCTCTTCTCCGCTGAGAAATCTCCCGCTTCACTTCGAACCGGAGATCCAGGTAACACAGCAGCGTGATAACGTGCAGAGACAGAGACAAAATAAACAAACCGAGAAAAACCATACTGCTTTTGCTCACGCTGCTGCAGTTACTTCTTCCGTTGTGTGTTTTGCACGTATTAATGCACGTGCATGAAGACGGTAATCGGGTCAACAACACTTTGTCCGGTAAATCGTTAATTGAACCATCGCATGCCATTATCACACAACGCGTCAGAGAGTTGCGTCGGTGTATTTATCTAGACATAATCAGCACGTCGGTGGATCCACCGCTACACACTAGACTTGATCCTCATGCCAACACGGTAACAAACGACCGGATCTCCGGTCAGTGCGACCTGCACGCACCTCGTAGTGACACAAAAAGGTCTGAGGACCACGCCTTCGGAGTATCTGATTGGTTCCCGTTGTGACTCCGCCCACACGTGTTTTTATTAACGGAAGCCGCCACCGGACCGAGAACCGACGCTGATCTGGTATTTTTCCTACCAAAAGGGTTAATGTTTGGCGTTTTGTGGACAGTGAACTTGATCCTATAAAACAAACTGTAAAGTTAAAGAAACAGCTCTGGTATCTACAGGCCTTTATTGACATCTGCTGGACAATGGTCTCTCCTGCAACTAATGTGATGTGCATTGATTATGCACTATTTTCATGCAGGAATTACTTTTATTTATTTTACCTTTATTTAACTAGGCAAGTCAGTTAAGAACAAATTCTTATTTTCAATGACAGCCTAGGAACAGTGGGTTAACTGCCTTGTTCAGGGGCAGAACGACAGATTTTTACCTTGTCAACTCGGGGATTCAAACTTGCAACCTTTCAGTCCAATACTCTGACCACAAGGCTACCTGCTGGTTACTAGTCCAACGCTCTAACCACTAGGCTACCTGCTGGTTACTAGTCCACCGCTCTAACCACTAGGCTACCTGCTGGTTACTAGTCCAACGCTCTAACCACTAGGCTACCTGCTGGTTACTAGTCCACCGCTCTAACCACTAGGCTACCTGCTGGTTACTAGTCCAACGCTCTAACCACTAGGCTACCTGCTGGTTACTAGTCCACCGCTCTAACCACTAGGCTACCTGCTGGTTACTAGTCCAACGCTCTAACCACTAGGCTACCTGCTGGTTACTAGTCCAACGCTCTAACCACTAGGCTACCTGCTGGTTACTAGTCCAACGCTCTAACCACTAGTCTACCTGCTGGTTACTAGTCCAACGCTCTAACCACTAGGCTACCTGCTGGTTACTAGTCCACCGCTCAAACCACTAGGCTACCTGCTGGTTACTAGTCCAACGCTCTAACCACTAGGCTACCTGCTGGTTACTAGTCCAACGCTCTGACCACTAGGCTACCTTCTGGTTACTAGTCCAACGCTCTAACCACTAGGCTACCTGCCCCCCCTCTAACCACTAGGTTACCCTGCCGACCCCCCCTCTAACCACTAGGCTACCTGCTGGTTACTAGTCCAACGCTCTAACCACTAGGCTACCTGCTGGTTACTAGTCCACCGCTCTAACCACTAGGCTACCTGCTGGTTACTAGTCCACCGCTCAAACCACTAGGCTACCTGCTGGTGACTAGTCCAACCCTCTAACCACTAGGCTACCTGCGGTTACTAGTCCAACGCTCTAACCACTAGTCTACCTGCTGGTTACTAGTCCAACGCTCTAACCACTAGGCTACCTGCTGGTTACTAGTCCAACGCTCTGACCACTAGGCTACCTGCTGGTTACTAGTCCAACGCTCTGACCACTAGGCTACCTGCTGGTTACTAGTCCAACGCTCTAACCACTAGGCTACCTGCCCCCCCTCTAACCACTAGGCTACCCTGCCGACCCCCCCTCTAACCACTAGGCTACCTGCTGGTTACTAGTCCAACGCTCTAACCACTAGGCTACCTGCTGGTTACTAGTCCACCGCTCTAACCACTAGGCTACCTGCTGGTTACTAGTCCACCACTCTAACCACTAGGCTACCTGCTGGTTACTAGTCCACCGCTCTAACCACTAGGCTACCTGCTGGTTACTAGTCCAATGCTCTAACCACTAGGCTACCTGCTGGTTACTAGTCCACCGCTCTAACCACTAGGCTACCTGCTGGTTACTAGTCCAACGCCCTGACTACTAGGCTACGCTGCTGGTTACTAGTCCAATGCTCTAATCACTAGGCTACCTGCTGGTTACTAGTCCAACACTCTAACCTCTAGGCTACCTGCTGGTTACTAGTCCAACGCTCTAACCACTAGGCTACCTGCTGGTTACTAGTCCAACGCTCTAACCACTAGGCTACCTGCTGGTTACTAGTCCACCGCTCTAACCACTAGGCTATCTGCTGGTTACTAGTTCACCGCTCTAACCACTAGGCTACCTGCTGGTTACTAGTCCAACGCTCTAACCACTAGGCTACCTGCTGGTTACTAGTCCACCGCTCTAACCACTAGGCTACCTGCTGGTTACTAGTCCACCGCTCTAACCACTAGGCTACCTGCTGGTTACTAGTCCAATGCTCTAACCACTAGGCTACCTGCTGGTTACTAGTCCACCGCTCTAACCACTAGGCTACCTGCTGGTTACTAGTCCACCGCTCTGACCACTAGGCTGCGCTGTTGGTTACTTGTCCAACGCTCTAACCACTAGGCTACCTGCTGGTTACTAGTCCAACCCTCTAACCACTAGGCTACCTGCTGGTTACTAGTCCGACGCTCTAACCACTAGTCTACCTGCTGGTTACTAGTCCAACGCTCTAACCACTAGGCTACCTGCTGGTTACTAGTCCAACGCTCTGACCACTAGGCTACCTGCTGGTTACTAGTCCAACGCTCTGACCACTACGCTACCTGCTGGTTACTAGTCCAACGCTCTGACCACTACGCTACCTGCTGGTTACTAGTCCAACGCTCTAACCACTAGGCTACCTGCTGGTTACTAGTCCAACGCTCTAACCACTAGGCTGCGCTGCCGCCCCCAGGAAGCATCTGATCACCCCAGAATACTTCACATTGATGACCAACTATTCATGTGTAGTAGGCCAGGTAGGATCAACCTGAACCAAGCCATAAAGCCTAGCGGTTAGAGTGTTGGGCCAGTAATAGAAAGGTCATTAGTTTGAATCCCCGAGCTGACAAGGTGAATAAAATCATCCGACATGCCCGTGAGTAAGGCACTTCAACCTAATTACTCACAGGATCGTCGTTGATAATGTCGGAGCCCGGCTGTGACCTCACAGGATCGTTGTTGATAATGTCAGAGCCCGGCTGTGATCTCACTTTCAAAATCACATCAAAGTGTATTCGTCACCTACACAGAGATCCAAGATGTTATTGCATGTGCAGTGAAATGCTTGTGTTTCTAGCTCCAATAGTGCAGTAATAATATCTAGCAATACAAAACAACATGCAATAATCCAAAAGGTGAAAAGAAAGAAAATTGTCAGAGTCCGGAATATATATATATATATATATATATATATATATATATATATATATATATACTCAGTTTATTAGGTACGTAAATGATTTGCTCCTACAGACAGTGAGCCAGGTGGCTGTGGCTCTCTCTATAAAGCAGGCAGACAGGCATTCAGGCATTCAGTTACTGTTTGATTGAACGTCAGAACGTGTAAAACGAGACCTACGATCATCAGTGTCAGTATCTCAGAAACGGCCGGCCTCTTGGGCTTTTCACGCACGACAGTGTCTACGGTTTTACAGAGAATGGTGCGACAAACAAAACACAGAGTCAGCGGACTTTCATGCTGATGTCAGAGTCAGGATTTGGCGTAAGCAGCATGAGTCCGTGGCTACATCCTGCCTGGTGTCAACGGTACAGGCTGATGGTGTAATGGTGTACGGAATGTTTTCTTGGCACACGTAAGGTCCCTTGGTGCCAATTGAGCAATGTTTCGATGCCCCAAAGAATTTTGGCAGTTCTGGAGGCAGAGGGGGGTCTGACCCGGTACTAGATTGCTGTACCTAATTAACTGAAGGTATAATGGTGTGTATAAACACTATAGGCTTTATATGAATAGAAAAGGTGTGTACAGCAGTAGTTATATAGGATGAGCCTTGACTATAATACAGTTGAAGTTTACATACCCCTTTGCCAAATACATTTAAACTCAGTTTTTCACAATTCCTGACATTTAATCCAAGTAAAAAATCCCTGTCTTAGGTCAGTTATGATCACCACTTTATTTTAAGAATGTGAAATGTCAGAATAATAGTAGCTTTTATTTCAGCTTTTATTTCTTTCATCACATTCCCAGTGGGTCAAAAGTTTGCATACACTCAATTAGTATTTGGTAGCATTGCCTTTAAATTGTTTAACTTGGGTCAAACGTTTCGGGTAGCCTTCCACAAGCTTCCCACAATAAGTTGGGTGAATTTTGGCCCATTCCTCCTGACAGAGCTGGGGTAACTGAGTCAGGTTTGTAGGCCTCCTTGCTCGCAAACGCTTTTTCAGTTCTGCCCACAAATTTTCTATAGGATTGAGGTCAGGGCTTTGTGATGGCCACTCCAATACCTTGACTTTGTCCTTAAGCCATTTTGCCACAGCTTTGGAAGTATGCTTGGGGTCATTGTCCATTTGGAAGACCCATTTGCGACCAAGCTTTAACTTCCTGACTGATGTCTTCAGATGTTGTTTCAATATATCCACATAATTTTCCTGCCTCATGATGCCATCTATTTTGTGAAGTGCACCAGTCCCTCCTGCAGCAAAGCACCCCCACGACATGATGCTGCCACCCCCATGCTTCACGGTTGGGATGGTATTCTTCGGCTTGCAAGCCTCCCCCTTTTTCCTCCAAACATAACGATGGCCATTATGGCCAAACAGTTCTATTTTTGTTTCATCAGACCAGAGGACATTTCTCCAAAAAGTACGATCTTTGTACCCATGAGCAGTTGCAAACCGTAGTCTGGCTTTTTTATGGCGGTTTTGCAGCAGTGGCTTCTTCCTTGCTGAGCAGCCTTTCAGGTTATGTCGATATAGGACTCAATTTACTGTGGATATAGATACTTTTTTACCTGTTTCATCCAGCATCTTCACAAGGTCCTTTGCTATTGTTCTGGGATTGATTTGCACTTTTCGCACCAAAGTACGTTCATCTCTAGGAGACAGAACGCATCTCCTTCCTGAGCGGTATGACGGCTGTGTGGTCCCATGGTGTTTATACTTGTGTACTATTGTTTGTACAGATGAACGTGGTACCTTCAGGCGTTTGGAAATTGCTCCCAAGGATGAACCACACTTGTGGAGGTATACAATTTATTTTTCTGAGGTCTTGGCTGATTTCTTTAGATTTTCCCATGATGTCAAGCAAAGAGGCAATGAGTTTGAAGGTAGACCTTGAAATACATCCACAGGTACGTCTCCAATTGACTCAAATTATGTCAATTAGCCTATCAGAAGCTTCTAGAGCCATGACATAATTTTGGGGAATTTTCCAAGCTGTTTAAAAGGCACAGTCAACTTAGTGTATGTAAACTTCTGACCCACCGGAATTGTGATACAGTGAATTATAAGTGAAATAATCTATCTGTAAACAATTATTGGAAAAATGACTTGTGTCATGCACAAAGTAGACGTCCTAACCTACTTGCCAAAACTATAGTTTGTTAACAAGAAATGTGTGGAGTGGTTGAAAAACGAGTTTTAATGACTCCAATATACGTGTATGTAAGCTTCCGACTTCAACTGTACATACAATATGAAGTGTGTAAAACAGTATATGAACATTATTAAAGTGACCAGTGTTCAATGAATTCATACTGGTGCCGGAGAAGAAGACAGACATTTTACGTGTCCCCAACCAATTGTGTTTTGTGTTTGTTTATTTGCAACTTGTTTTTTTTTACTTAGTTTGTACATAATGTTGCCGCTACCATCTCTTATGACCGAAATAACTTCTGGACATCAGAACTGTGATTACTCACCACGGACTGGCAGAATCCTTTTTTTCCTTTAACGAGTCTGACGTGAAGGATATACTGCTTTCTCAGGAACAGGCCCAGGTCTTCGTGATTTGCGTGAAGAGGAAACGGATAAAATGGGTCCAGGCTGCCTTCTAAGAATTCGTAGGCGATCGAATAAACCCCCACTTCCTTCCATTCTGCTAGCAAACGTGCAATCTTTGGACAATAAAATAAATGACCTACACGGAAGATTAAACTACCAACGGGACATTCAAAAGTGTAATATATTATGCTTCACGGAGACGTGGCTGAACAATAAATAAATACTCAGCCTCCAGTATTTATGCTGCAGTAGTTTATGTGTCGGGGGGCTAGGGTCAGTCTGTTATATCTGGAGTATTTCTCCTGTCTTATCCGGTATCCTGTGTGAATTTAAGTATTCTCTCTCTCTCCCTCTTTCTTTCTCTCTGTCTTTCTCTCTCTCGGAGGACCTGAGCCCTAGGACCATGCCTCAGGACTACCTGACATGATGACTCCTTCCTGTTCCCAGTCCACCTGGCCGTGCTGCTGCTCCAGTTTCAACTGTTCTGCCTGCGGCTATGGAACCCTGACCTGTTCACCGGACGTGCTACCTGTCCCAGACCTGCTGTTTTCAATTCTCTAGAGACAGCAGGAGCGGTAGAGATACTCTGAATGATCGGCTATGAAAAAGCCAACTGACATTTACTCCTGAGGTGCTGACCTGTTGCACCCTCGACAACTGTGATTATTATTATTTAACCCTGCTGGTCATTTATGAACATTTGAACATCTTGGCCATATTCTGTTATAATCTCCACCCGGCACAGCCAGAAGAGGACTGGCCACCCCTCATAGCCTGGTTCCTCTCTAGGTTTCTTCCTAGGTTTTGGCCTTTCTAGGGAGTTTTTCCTAGCCATCGTGCTTCTACACCTGCATTGCTTGCTGTTTGGGGGTTTTAGGCTGGTTTCTGTACAGCACTTTGAGATATCAGCTGATGTAAGAAGGGCTATATAAATACATTTGATTTGATTTGACACTATCAGCATACAGCTGGCTGGTTATACGCTGCACCGGCAGGATAGAACAGCGGCGTCTGGTAAGACAAGGGGCGGCGGACCATAATTCTATCCTCCTGACTCCTGCTTACAATCAAAAATTAAATCAGGAAGCACCAGTGACTAGATCAATAAAAAAGTGGTCAGATGAAGCAGATGCTAAGCTACAGGACTGTTTTGCACAGACTGGAATATGTTCCGGGATTCCTCTGATGGCATTGAGGAGTTCACCACATCAGTCATTGGCTTCATCAATAAGTGCATTGATGACGTCGTCCCCACAGTGACTGTACGTACATACCCCAACCAGAAGCCATGGATTACAGGCAACATCCGCACTGAGCTAAAGGCTAGAGCTGCCGCTTTCAAGGAGCGGGACTCTAATCCGGAAGCTTATAAGAAATCCCGCTATGCCCTCCGACGAACCATCAAACAGGCAAAGCATCAATACAGACTAAGATCGAATCGTACTACACCGACTCCGACGCTCGTCGGATGTGGCAGGGCTTGCAAACTATTACAGACTACAAAGGGAAGCACAGCCGAGAGTTGCCCAGTGACATGAGCCTACCAGACGAGCTAAACTATTTCAATGCTTGCTTTGAGGCAAATAACACTGAAGCATGCATGAGAGCATCAGCTGTTCTGGACGACTGTGTGATAACGCTCTCCATAGCCGATGTGAGTAAGACCTTTAAACAGGTCAACATTCACAAGGCCGCAAGGCCAGACGGATTACCAGGACGTGGACTCAAAACATACACGGGCAAACTGGCAAGTGTCTTCACTGACATTTTCAACCTCTCCCTGTCCGAGTCTGTAATACCAACATGTTTAAAGCAGACCAGCATAGTGCCTGTGCCCAAGAACACCAAGGCTAGAGCTGCCACTTTCAAGGAGCAGGACACTAATCCGGACGCTTATAAGAAATCCCGCTATGCCCTCAGACGAACCATCAAAAAAGCAAAGCATCAATACAGGACTAAGATTGAATCGTACTACACCGGCTCTGACACTCGTTGGATGTGACAGGGCTTGAAAACTTTTACGGACTACAAAGGGAAACCCAGACGCGAGCTGCTCAGTGACGCAAGCCTACCAGACGAGCTAAATGCCTTTTATGCTCGCTTTGAGGCAAGCAACACTGAAGCATGCATGAGATCATCAGCTGTTCTGGACGACTGTGTGATAACGCTCTCAGTAGCCGATGTGAGCAAGACCTTTAAACAGGTCAACATTCACAAAGCCTCGGGGCCAGACGAATTACCAGGACGTGGACTCAAAACATACACGGGCAAACTGGCAAGTGTCTTCACTGACATTTTCAACCTCTCCCTGTCCGAGTCTGTAATACCAACATGTTTAAAGCAGACCAGCATAGTGCCTGTGCCCAAGAACACCAAGGCTAGAGCTGCCACTTTCAAGGAGCAGGACACTAATCCGGACGCTTATAAGAAATCCCGCTATGCCCTCAGACGAACCATCAAAAAAGCAAAGCATCAATACAGGACTAAGATTGAATCGTACTACACCGGCTCTGACACTCGTTGGATGTGACAGGGCTTGAAAACTTTTACGGACTACAAAGGGAAACCCAGACGCGAGCTGCTCAGTGACGCAAGCCTACCAGACGAGCTAAATGCCTTTTATGCTCGCTTTGAGGCAAGCAACACTGAAGCATGCATGAGATCATCAGCTGTTCTGGACGACTGTGTGATAACGCTCTCAGTAGCCGATGTGAGCAAGACCTTTAAACAGGTCAACATTCACAAAGCCTCGGGGCCAGACGAATTACCAGGACGTGGACTCAAAACATACACGGGCAAACTGGCAAGTGTCTTCACTGACATTTTCAAGCTCTCCCTGACCGAGTCTGTAATACCTACATGTTTCAAGCAGACCACCATAGTCCCTGTGCCCAAGGAAGCGAAGGTAACCTGCCTAAATGACTACCGACCCGTAGCACTCACGTCCGTAGCCATGAAGTGCTTTGAAAGGTTGGTAATGGCTCACATCAACACCATCATCCCAGAAACCCTAGACCCACTCCAATTTGTATACCGCCCCAACAGATCCACAGATGATGCAATCTCAATCACACTCCACACTGCCCTTTCCCACCTGGACAAAAGGAACACCTATGTGAGAATGTTATTCATTGACTACAGCTCAGTGTTCAGCACCATAGTGTCCTCCAAGCTCATCACTAAGCTAAGGACCCTGGGACTAAACACCTCCCTCTGCAACTGGGTCCTGGACTTCCTGACGGGCCGCCCCCAGGTGGTGAGGGTAGGTAACAACACATCAGCCACACTGATCCTCAACACAGGTGCCCCTCAGGGGTGCGTGCTCAGTCCCCTCCTGTACTCCCTGTTTACTCATGACTGCACGGCCAGGCACGACTCCAACACCATCATTAAGTTTGCCAATGACACGTGTGGTAGGCCTGATCACCAGGAAAAAGATGACCGAGCACGCCCCCATTCTCATTGACAGGGCTGTATTGGAGCGGGTTGAGATCTTCAAGTTCCTTAGTGTCCACATCACCAACAAACTAACATGGTCCAAGCACCACAAGACAGTTGTGAAGAGGGCACGACAAAACCTATTCCCCCTCAGGAGACTGAAAAGATTTCACATGGGTCCTCAGATCCTCAAAAGTTTCTACAGCTGCACCATTGAGAGCACCCTGACCGGTTGCATCACTGCCTGGTATGGCAACTGCTTGGACTCCAACTGCAAGGCACTACAGAGGGTAGTGTGCACGGCCCAGTACATCACTGGGGCCAAGCTTCCTGCCATCCAGGACCTCTATACCAGGCGGTGTCAGAGGAAGGCCCTAAAAATTGTCAAAGACTCCAGCCACCCTAGTCATAGACTGTTCTCTCTGCTACCACACGGCAAGCGGTACCAGAGCGTCTAGGTCCAAGAGGCTTCTAAACAGCTTCTTCCCCCAAGCCATAAGACCCCTGAACACCTAATCAAATGGTTACCCAAAACTATTTGCGTTGCACCCCCCTCTCGCCCTCTTTTACGCTGCTGCTACTCTCTGTTGTTATCATCTATGCATAGTCACTTTAATAACTCTACCTACATGTACATATTACCTCAACTAACCGGTGCCCCCGCACATTGACTCTGTACCGGTACCCCCCTGTATATATTCTCGCTATTGTTATTTTACTGCTGCTCTTTAATTACTTGTTACTTTTATTTCTGATTCTTATGCATATTTTTTAAAACTGCATTGTTGGTTAGGGGCTTGTAAGTAAGCATTTCACTGTAAGGTCTACACCTGTTGTATTCAGCGCATGTGACTAATACAATTTGATTTGATTTGACTATGTACATATGTACATCCTGAGTCTCTGAGGTGCAGGGTAGAGTGGTAGCTGGTAGCTGGCTGGTAACAGTGACTAATGTTCAGGGCAGGGTCCTGGGCTGTGGCAGGCTAGTGGTGACTGTTATACAATCCAATGGTCTGGGGATAGAAGCTGTTTATCGGTCTCTTGGTCTCAGCTTTGATGCACCTGTACTGTCTCTTCCTTCTAGATGGCAGCGGGGTGAACAGGCTGTGGCCCAAGTGGCTGAGGTCCTTGATGATCTCCTTGCCTCCGATGATGCATTGGGTTGATCGCACCACCCTCTGGAAAGCCCTGCCGTTGTGGATGGTGCATTTACCGTACCAGGCGTGATACAGCCCGACAGGATGCTCTCAATGGTGCATCTGTCGAAGTTTGTGAGGGTTTTAGGAGCCTCCAAATGTGTCTCGGGGGAGTTGGTGTAACAGTGTAGGTTCCGTCCCTCTCTTCGCCCCAACCTGGGCTCGAACCAGGGACCCTCTGCACACATCAACAACTGACACCCACCGAAGCATCGTTACCCATCGCGCCACAAAAGCCGCGGCCCTTGCAATGCAAGGGGAACAACCACTTCAGGTCTCAGAGCGAGTGACCTCAACGATTGGAAACGCTATTAGCGCGCACCACCGCTAACTAACTAGCCATTTCACATCGGTTACATTGGGATATGCAAAAATACATTTCCAATTCACACATGTATTAATACAGACTTGTGCATGTGTGAAATAGGACAAATATAAGCACACACCTAATTATTATTAAAAACTAAAGGCCGCTCTGGGAGGACCATGTAGAATATAGGTCCCAGTGGATATGGTTCTGCCACCACAGGATATGGTTCTGCCACCACAGGATATGGTTCTGCCACCACAGGATATGGTTCTGCCACCACAGGATATGGTTCTGCCACCACAGGATATGGTTCTGCCACCACAGGTCTGTCCGGCAAGAACAAGTCCAAGATATCTTCAGACTGAGATAAAGGTTCACCACAGCACACTCCTCTGTAATGATTGCTTACAGTGAGAGAGTGAGAGAGAGAACAAAATAATAATCATTACATATGGGAGAGAACCAGGCACTCAAACGATTCATTATGACAGGTGTTAATGCAACAGAGGTGTAATCGCCGAGGACAACAGGACGGCTCTTCTTGGGCACTGGGAATACAATGGATGATTTCCACAGAGCTGGTACTGTGTGCTCCCTCAGTGAGCGATTGAAAAGCTCACAGAACACACCGGCAGGATTTTTCAGAACATTTTTCAGAACATGGTTGCTGATGTTATCTGGGCCAGTGACTTTGTTGACGGATATTCGTTTTACTACCCTGTCAACATCTGCTTCCTCTTTAACCAAATCAGCTCCCCCTTGTGCTAAAGATAAAAGTTCACAGCTCATCTTTCTCATTACAAAAGATCCGACTATCAAATCTCCAATAAAAATTGTTCAGACTCCCTGCAAACTCAATGCAATCTAGTTTTGAATGGACATTGGGCTCAGTCAGTGTGGTTGGTTGGTAGTCCAGGGAGGGTTTTTAGGCTCTTCCAAGCATCCCTCAGGCTCTTCCAAGCATCCCTCAGGCTCCCCAAGCATCCCTCAGGCTCTTCCAAGCATCCCTCAGGCTCTTCCAATCATCCCTCAGAATAGTGTGTCCTGGTTTTATAACATACTTTTTGTAGGCCTACCTGAGGGGACAGGCCAGACTCTGAGTGGGGAATACATAGGCCCACCCGAGGGGACAGGCTAGACTCTGAGTGGGGAATACATAGGCCCACCCGAGGGGACAGGCCAGGCTCTGAGTGGGGAATACATAGGCCCACCCGAGGGGACAGGCCAGACTCTGAGTGGGGAATACATAGGCCCACCCGAGGGGACAGGCCAGGCTCTGAGTGGGGAATACATAGGCCCACCCGAGGGGACAGGCCAGGCTCTGAGTGGGGAATACATAGGCCCACCCGAGGGGACAGGCCAGGCTCTGAGTGGGGAATAAGTTTGGCAGCACAATAGACCAGAGTCAACTTTAGAAAGCAATAGAGTTTAGAATCTAATACAATATAGTTTAGAAAGCAATATAGTTTAGAATCTAATACAATATAGTTTAGAAAGCAATATAGTTTAGAATCTAGCACAATATAGTTTAGAATCCAGTACAATATAGTTTAGAAAGCAATATAGTTTAGAATCTAGTACAATATAGTTTGAATTCAGTACAATGGAGTTTAGAATCTAGTACAATAGAGTTTAGAAAGCAATATAGTTTAGAATCTAGTACAATATAGTTTAGAAAACAATATAGTTTAGAAAGCAATATAGTTTAGAATCTAGCACAATATAGTTTAGAATCCAGTACAATATAGTTTAGAATCTAGTACAATATAGTTTGAATTCAGTACAATGGAGTTTAGAATCTAGTACAATAGAGTTTAGAAAGCAATAGAGTTTAGAATCTAGTACAATATAGTTTAGAATCCAGTACAATATAGTTTAGAATCTAGTACAATATAGTTTAGAAAGCAATATAGTTTAGAATCTAGTACAATAGAGTTTGAATTCAAGACTGAGACCAGAATGCAGCCTGCGTCTATGGGAGGCTCAGAATATCAGAGTAAATAGTGTGTACCGGTATGCATGTGGCATTTCCATTGTAGAATGTGTACAGTGTGGTGGTACCTGCCTCTGTGTGTATTATTCATGAATGAATAACAAATAAAAACCAGAGCAAAGAGGTGGGACACACACACACACACACACACACACACACACACACACAAAAATCACCAGTAGATATTAAGAGATTATGGTACGCACTAAATTCTAAACCTATGGGAACGCTCAAAACGTTTTGTCCAATCGGAAAGCCAGAATGTCCTGAGTCAACAACCAATAGGATGGTCGATATGATGTGTGCTAAATGCGCCATTTTAGCGCGTCTCCAGCCATCCGGTATGATGGCGACTTTGCTTTGTCTCCGGTGAACAGGGTTGCTTCAATACTTTCTCTATATATATGTTTTTTTTCTTTCCTAAAATACAAACTACTGGGAATTAACATTGTTTTTTATTTTTATCTCCGGGACGACGTGCCAAGAACTACACGTGTCTTCAGTCGTTGAAGAAATGCCGACAGAGTACAGAAGGTATGTGTAATATTCGGCTTTTTCCTCCTAACGTTGGTAACTTTGCATTGAAACGCTGTGCTAGGCTAGTTAGCTGGTTAGCTATGTAACGGTGTTACGCAGCGGAAACCGGCACAACGGAGCAACGTAGTTAGCTACAGTATGGAAAAATAATACTGGGAGGGATTTTAGTATCTATCTATATCTATATCTATCTATCTTATCTATCCTATCTATCTATCTATCTATTAGTGAGTCTTTCCGAAATGGTAAATGTTGTATCACAAAACTATTGTGCGCGAAACAATTCCACCTGTGTTGTGTCTTTGAAATGCATCAACTAGTTGCAGTTTACTTGCTAACTAGCATGCTAACTAATGTGATATTTTAATTTTTTTACATTTCATTCTGGGGGAGGGGATGAACGGATGCATCATGCCTCTCGGTGCAGCATTTCGGTGCATGGCTCTCGGTGCAGCATTTCGGTGCATGGCTCTCGGTGCAGCATTTCGGTGCATGCCTTTCAGTGCATGGCTCTGAATGCAGTGGGACTGCAGTGTTACCCGGGGAACGAATGTCTGAAAGCCATGCTGCAGTGATGTCTGTTTTGTTGATCTCATATAACTTTGTCTGGTTGACTTACCTGCACATGCTAAATAGCTCAATAGCTAACCCGTTTATCTAGTTCGTTAGCATTTGATGGGATGAGGCCCGGTTTCTGTACACCGTTTCTCTCCCATTTGGCCTGGTTTTTTAATGTACTCTGTGCATGCCAGATAGCCTCCCTGGAAGCAGACACGATCCATGCTAGTTAAGGTACTCAAACCACACAGGAAAGCGATCCTTTCGAGAGATAAGCAACAGAATCGCTTCACGCCGAAAATAACACAAAATGTCAATGGATTAGCTTAGTTAGCTAATGGCTAACGGGGCCGTTGAGGTAAACCGTTAGCTAGCTAGCGCTCTGGGTCGTTTTTTTTCTTTACAACGAGCTGTTGTAAATGAATTTTACGAAGTTAGCTTGCTAGATATCTACCTAACATTTTGTTAGGTTATTTATAATATGAATAGCTAAACAAAACGGACCGTAATGTTTGGTAGCTAGCTATCCATGTAACTAGCCTCTTCCCCCGCAGGAGGCTGAACATATTCGGCATGGGCCCTCACATCCTCAAAGTTATTCAGCTGCACCATTGAGAGCATCTTGACGGGATGGAAACTGTTTGGGGGGTGGAAACTGTTTGGGGGGTGGAAACTGTTTGGGAAGACGCTACAGAGGGTAGTGCTTAAAGCCCAGTACATCACTGGGACTGTGCTCCCTGCCATCCAAGACCTGTGTATACCAGGCGGTGTCAGAGGAAGGCCTTAAAAATGGTCAGACTTCTGCCACCCCAAGTCATACTGTTCTTTCTCCTACCGCACAGCAAGCGGTTACCGATACACCAAGTCTGGAACCAACAGGACCCTGAACAGCTTCTACACCCCCAAGCCATAAGACTGTTCAGTAGTTATCCAACTAGCTACCCAGACTATCTGCATTGACCCTTTTTTGCACTAACTTTTTTCACGTGTCATGTACACTGCTTTTACTGTTTATCTGCCACTTTATTCCTAGTTATATGTACTGTACAGGTCATTCAGAAAGTATTCAGACCCCTTTACTTTTTCCCACATTGTTACATTACAGCCTTAATGTTTTTCATAATGACAAAGAAAAACAGGTTTTTAGAAATGTTAGCAAATGTATTAAAATAAACTTACGTCATGTTTACATAATTATTCAGACCCTTTACTCAGTACTTTGGTGAAGCACTTTTGGCAGTGATTTAAAGCCTTGAATCTTCTTGGGTATGACGCTACAAGCTTGGCACACCTGTATTTGTGGACTTTCTCCCATTCTTCTCTGCAGATCCTCTCAAGCTCTGTCAGGTTGGATGGGGAGCGTTGCTGCACAGCTATTTTCAGGTCTCTCCAAAGATGTTTGATTGGGTTCAAGTCCGGGCTCTGACTGGGCCTCTCGGACATTTGGACACTTGTCCCAAAGCCACTCCTACGTTGTCTTGGCTGTGTGCTTAGGGTCGTTGTCCTGTTGGAAGGTGAACCTTCACCCCAGTCTGAGGTCCTGAGCGCTCTGGAGCAGGTTTTCATCAAGGATCTCTCTTTGTTCTGTTCATCTTTCCCTCGACCCTGACTAGTCTCCCAGTCCCTGCCGCTGAAAAACATCCCCACAGCATGATGATGCTGCCACCACCATGCTTCACCGTAGGGATGGTGCCAGGTTTCCTTCAGACGTGAAGCTTGGCATTCAGGTCAAAGAGTTCAATCTTGGTTTCATCAGACCAGAGAGTCTTGTTGTCCACCACAGGTAGACTCCAATCAAGTTGTAGAAACATCTCAAGGATGATCAATGGAAACAGGATGCACCTGAGCTCAATTGAGAGTCTCATAGCAAAGGGTCTGAATACTTATGTAAAGGTATTTCTGTTTTTTTTTTAAATGTCTGAACCTGTTTTTGCTTTGTCATTATGGGGTGTTCTGTGTAGATGAGGGGAGGAAATTATTTAATCAATTTTAGAATAAGCACTGTATCTACTTCAGGTACCTCATACCCCTGCACTTTAGAAACTCAGTAGTGGTACTTCCTGTATATAGCCATGTTATAACCTGGTACCCCTGCACTTCGACTCAGTACTGGTGCCCTGTGTATATAGCCTGGTGCCCTGTGTATATAGCCTAGTTATCGTTACTCATTACTCAGAACTGGTACCCTGTGTATATCAAATCAAATTTATTTATATAGCCCTTCGTACATCAGCTGAAATCTCAAAGTGCTGTACAGAAACCCAGCCTAAAACCCCAAACAGCAAGCAATGCATGTGAAAGAAGCACGGTGGCTGGGAAAAACTCCCTAGGAAAAACTCCTGAGAAAGGCCAAAAACCTAGGAAGAAACCTAGAGAGGAACCAGGCTATGAGGGGTGGCCAGTCCTCTTCTGGCTGTGCCGGGTGGATATTATAACAGAACATGGTCAAGATGTTAAAATGTTCGTAAATGACCAGCATGGTCAAATAATCATAGTAATTGTCGAGGGTGCAACAAGCACGTCCGGTGAACAGGTCAGGGTTCCGTAGCCGCAGGCAGAACAGTTGAAACTGGAGCAGCAGCATGGCCAGGTGGACTGGGGACAGCAAGGAGTCATCATGCCAGGTAGTCCTAGGGCTCAGGTCCTCCGAGAGAAAGAAAGAAAGAGAGAATTAGAGAGAGCATATTTACATTCACACAGGACACCGGATAAGACAAGAGAATACTCCAGATGTAACAGACTGACCCTAGCCCCCCGACACATAAACTACTGCAGCATAAATACTGGAGGCTGAGACAGGAGGGATCAGAAGACACTGTGGCCCCATCCGATGATACCCCCGGACAGGGCCAAACAGGCAGGATATAACCCCACCCACTTTGCCAAAGCACAGCCCCCACACCATATCCTGGTGCCCTGTGTATATAGCCTGGTGCCCTGTGTATATAGCCTGGTGCCCTGTGTATATAGCCTGGTGCCCTGTGTATATAGCCTGGTGCCCTGTGTATATAGCCTGGTGCCCTGTGTATATAGCCTGGTGCCCTGTGTATATAGCCTGGTGCCCTGTGTATATAGCCTGGTGCCCTGTGTATATAGCCTGGTGCCCTGTGTATATAGCCTGGTGCCCTGTGTATATAGCCTGTTACCCTGTGTATATAGCCTGGTACCCTGTGTATATAGCCTGGTACCGTGTGTATATAACCTAGTTATCATTACTCATTACTCAGTACTGGTACCCTGTGTATATAGCCTGGTACCCTGTGTATATAGCCTGGTACCCTGTGTATATAGCCTGGTACCCTGTGTATATAGCCTAGTTATCGTTACTCATTGTATTTATTGTTTTACCTTTTTATAATTTTCTTTCTCTCTGCATTGTTGGGAAGGGCCCATAAGTAAGAATTTCATTTTTAGTTTCCACCTGTTTATGGCGCATGTGACGAATACAATTTTATTTATATTTTCTAGCTAGTGCCCAGGGTTGCTAATTTCCCAAGTTTACATAATAAAAAAACAATGGTGGAAGCCCTGTTTTTGTTAACCCGTTGGCCAACCTAATCCGGCTAATTTAGGTCCCTTGTCCAAAATGTAATTTTATAGAGCCCAAGTTCAACTCAAACTGATGGGCTGTGCCATTACTGAGTAACGTTACCAGTCTCCTTATTGAGGAGAACACTACTGAATACAGCAGTTATAATCTATATATATAGTACTCTACTGAATACAGCAGTTATAATCTATATATATAGTACTCTACTGAATACAGCAGTTATAATCTATATATAGTACTCTACTGAATACAGTAGTTATAATCTATATACAGTACTCTACTGAATACAGCAGTTATAATCTATATATAGTACTCTACTGAATACAGTAGTTATAATCTATATATAGTACTCTACTGAATACAGTAGTTATAATCTATATATAGTACTCCACTGAATACAGTAGTTATAATCTATATATAGTACTCTACTGAATACAGCAGTTATAATCTATATATATAGTACTCTACTGAATACAGTAGTTATAATCTATATACAGTACTCTACTGAATACAGTAGTTATAATCTATATACAGTACTCTACTGAATACAGGGGGGGCAGGTAGCCTAGTGGTTAGAGCTATATTGTCCCCTACGCCGCGAGGCCGTCCCCTACGGTCCCCGACGCCGCGAGGCCGTCCCCTACGCCCCGACCCCGCGAGGCCGTCCCCGACGCCGCGAGGCCGTCCCCGACCCCGTCCCCTACGCCGCAGGGTGGGGGCTGGACTGTGACGCTGGCAGGGTGGGTAGACTGAAACAGACTCATGTTTATCAGTAATGTTTTAGATCCTGATCAGGCTGTTGAGCTTCAGGCTATTTTGCTTCTGAGTGTTCTTGGAAGTTGACTTTAGGAAAAGAAAAAGCCTTTAACCTGATAGTAATTTAATCCGCTGACCACCTCTTCGGGGACCCCCCCCTGCTGGGCGGTCTATCAGGAAGGTCACAATATTGGAGCCCACTCAGACGCTCTTGACACCCATTCCAAATGGGAACTACAAATGTGGCTCAAGAGCAATAGCACTATTAAAAACAGCCTTCAGATGCCCACATACAGGTTGAAAAATCCCTGTTGGATTACTACCTTGGTCTTGCATGATAACTCTATCTCATCACCTGTTCATGTGGAAAAGCCAACGTAGGACAGACGAAAAGACAATTAAAACAACGCAGCTCAATCAGGCGTGAGGACATTGACTATCCAAGAGCAGCTCACTTCGTTGAAGCTAAGCATCCAATCACCTCCCTCCAATACACAGGCAGTGAGCATGTTGCTCCTCCAAGGAGAGGAGGTAAACACGGAGATCCTACTACTACAAAGGGAGGCTTACTGGAGATCCTGTCTAAAAACATTGACCCCTAGTGGTCTGAATATTGACTTTAATCTCAGGCCCTTCTTATGAACAAAGCTCTCTTTTATGAATAAGTTTTGTAAATGGATATATTCTTTCAACAGCTAATTAGCGTACACCTAATATATTCCCCCTGTTGATGATGCTTATTATGGGTGAACCAAAAGATTACATGTAAAGAAGTAGGAAACAGTTAAATACATGCGAAATTCAATGAAACAACCATGTATGTTGATGCTAATATTATGTACAATATTAAATTGTTTCTATATGATAACAAAAGCCTAATATATTTAATAAGCCATAAACTATTGTTTGAACAGTTTCATTAATTTATTGTAATTAACTTAATCATTAGGACACACCCCTCTCTATTGTCATTGGTTGCACTAATTGCACTGTTTGTCTACATAACCTGGTTCAAGTATTCATGACATCACCCTGAGGAAGGCCCAGTGATGCCGAAGCGTTGGTGATTTACCCAATAAATTACTGGGAGCTAATATGTCTAATTTCAGACCTTAATAGTGGGATTTCTTGTTGTTGGCAGGTAAAATGAGTAAGGCCTCAGCTGAATCTACAGACCAGGTGATGGAGGAGGAAGTAGGTCAACTTCCAATTACAGACCAGATGGAGGAGGAGGTAGGTCAACTTCAGATTCTTTCTATGTCCCCTGCTTACTTTTTAAAATGTATCCACTTCGGCACAAACATTGTTTTACCAAAACAGTAGTGCACTAGATAGGGAATAGGGGGCCATTTGGGATACTGCCGGAATGTAGCTTCTGTGGCAGATAACAGGACAATACGATCACTCAGGGGCTATTCTAAGGCTTTTTCCTCTTGGATGTTTTTTAATAGACTCTCATGATAACTGTTTGCTCCTCAGGCTGGGAGCTCAACAGAGACTGAGACACCCTCTTCTTCTCACACCAAGAGGAAGCCTGCTGTCGCAGCCAAGCAAGTTGGAGGTAATGAGTCGGACACCTCGGACGAGAGTGGACAGGAAGATGGCGCCTCAGATGGTAAGGTCTGGGGCCACTAGACCTGGGGCCAGCATGCGTTTTAGTGCTTCTTAATATCATTGTGGAGCCAAAAGGTGCATTTCCACACTTTGTGGATAATGTTTTTGTTGGTCTGTTCTGAGTTGATTTTCAGGGTTTATGTGGTGGTGATGAAGCAGTTGTTGGGGGTTATGGGATCTGGTCTAAAGTAGTGCACTATATAGGGTTCCATAGTGCTCTGGTCTAAAGTAGGGCACTATGTAGGGAATAGGGTTCCATAGGGCTTTGGTCTGAAGTAGTGCACTACACAGGGAATATTGTTCCATAGTGATCTGGTTGAAAGTAGTGCACTATATAGGGAATAGGTTGTCATTTGGGACACTATAAAAGCTAACATGCTTCCAAGCCGAAACAGTTCGGTAGAGTTGGTGCATAAAGAACATAATGTCAAATAAAGGTTAAATATTTTAAGTCAACCTGCTCTACTCCTAAACATTTATCTAATCTGACCCTGTCATTACCTGCTTTTACCACTAGGGGGTAACCCTGCACTGTACTGTTGCAGTATCTGCTTTTACCACTAGGGGGTAACCCCACACTGTACTGTTGCAGTAACTGCGTTTACCACTAGGGGGTAACCCTGCACCGTACTGTTGCAGTAACTGCTTTTACCACTAGGGGGTAACCCCACACCATACTGTATAAGGTCCCACAGTTGACAATGCATGTCAGAGCAAAAACCAAGCCGTGAGGTCGAAGGAATTGTCCATAGAGCTCCGAGACAAGATTGTTTCAAGACACAGATCTGGGGAAGGGTACCAAAACATTTCTGCAGCATTGAAGGTCCCCAAGAACACAGTGGCCTCCATCTTTCTTAAATGGAAGAAGTTTGGAACCACCAAGACTCTTCCTAGAGCTGGCCGCCCGTCCAAACTGAGCAATCAGGGTAGAAAGGCCTTGGTCAGGGAGGTGACCAAGAACCCTGTCAGAGCTCATCTGTGGAGATGGGAGAACCTTCCAGAAGGACAACCATCTCTGCAGCACTTCACCAATCAGGCCTTTATGGTGGAGTGGACAGATTGATGCCACTCCTCAGTAGAAGGCACATGACAGCCCGCTTGGAGTTTGCCAAAAGGCACCTAAAGGACCAGAGAAACAAGATTCTCTGGTCTGATGAAACCAAGATTGAACTCTTTGGTCTGAATGCCAAGCGTCATGTCTGGAGTAAACCTGACACCATCTCTACGGTGAAGCATGGTGGTGGCAGCATCATGTTGTGGTGATGTTTTTCAACGGCAGGGACTGGGAGACTAGTCAGCATCGAGGGAAAGATGAACGGAGCAATGTACAGAGATCCTTGATGAAAACCTGCTCCAGAGTGCTCAGGACCTCCGAGTGGGGGGAAGGTTCACCTTCCAACTGGACAACAACGTTAAGCACACAGCCAAGACAACACAGGAGTGGCTTTGGGACAGGTTTCTGAATGTCCTTGAGTGGCCCAGCCAGAACCCGGACTTGAACCCGATCAAACAGCTCTGGAGAGACCTGAAAATATCTGTGCAGCAACGCTCCCCATCCAACCTGACAGAGCTTGAGAGGATCTGCAGAGAAGAATGGGAGAAACTCCACAAATACACGTGTGCCAAGCTTGTTGCGTCATACCCAAGAAGACTCGAGGCTGTAATCACTGCCAAAGGTGCTTCAACAAAGTACTGTGTGTAGGGTCTGAATAATTATGTAAATGTGATGTTTCAGATTTTTTTATTTTAATACCTTTGCAAAATTGTCGAATCTGCTTCGTAATTATGGGGTATTATGTGTAGATTGAGGGGGGGAAAACAATGTAATCCATTTTAGAATAAGGCTGTAACGTAACAAAATGTGGAAAAAGTCAAGGGGTCTGAATACTTTCTGAAATGCACTGTATATTTTGAGGACATTTAGTAAGGTTTTTTCTGGAGTCTAAGTCTATGCCCATTGATCTGTCAACAGTAGGAATTCTTCAGGAAAGTCTTTGTTGTCATTCAACAAGAGATGACTCGTTTTCATGCACATTTTCTCTTCTGTGAATACTGCACCCTACATCTTAGATGGGAAAGTGTTAAGATCTCTTTGGCAAAAACGTCAGTTACAGATTTCTTATTGTCTTAGTCAGAATGAATCTATTTTGAGGAAGTGTAGACTGGCTACGGCATCTCAAAATGGACAAACAGTACTTTTGCAGCTTTTTATTTTTATTTTTTCTGGGAGTATGGAGCTCCCTCGTCAGGTTCCCCTAGACCAGATTACTATGTGCCAGCCGAACTAAAGCATGCTGACACCCTAATCATGCTGACATCCCTGTCCTCTCCTTCAGGGATGTTGGTTGTGCAGCCTCCTGCTGGGACTGACAACAAGGAGGACAAGAGCAGAGGAGCCATGAAGCTCCGAGTGGACCTCTCACGGAGAAAGACAGGTTCGTCTCCTCACTATATACCACACTGCTACCAACCAGGGGATAGTCAGAGAAGCCCCCAAGGTTTTGACCAGATGGGGTGTGCCAGTTTAATGAAATCAATCCGTTTGGGATTGATATTTGTGTTTATTAGGGATCCCCATTTGCTCCTCTTCCTGGGGTCCAAACACATTAAAGCAGGTACGTGGCCTAAAACGGCAGGTACGTGGCCTAAAACGGCAGGTACGTGGCCTAAAACGGCAGAAACAACAGTACATGGTTGCATCACTACCTGGTACGGCAACTGCTCGGCTTCCACCCGCAGGGCACTACAGACGGGAGTACGAACGGCCCAGTACATCACTGGGGCCAAGCTTCCTGCCATCCAGGACCTCTATACCAGGCGGTGTCAGAGGAAGGCCCTACAAATTGTCAAAGACTCCAGCCACCCTAGTCATAGACTTTTCTCTCTGCTACCGCACGGCAAGCGGTACCGGAGCGCCAAGTCTAGGTCCAAGAGGCTTCTAAACAGCTTCTACCCCCAGGCCATAAGACCCCTGAACACCTAATCAAAAGGCTACTCAGACTATTTACGTTGCCTTGTTGGGAAGGGCCCATAAGTAAGAATTTCATTTTTAGTTTCCACCTGTTTATGGCGCATGTGACGAATACAATTTTATTTATATTTTCTAGCTAGTGCCCAGGGTTGCTAATTTCCCAAGTTTACTTTAGAAAAACAATGGTGGAAGCCCCATTTATGTGAAACTGTTGGCCAACCTAATCCGGCTAATTTAGGTCCCTTGTCCAAAATGTAATTTTATAGAGCCCAAGTTCCACTCAAACTGATGGGCTGTGCCATTACTGAGTAACGTTACCAGTCTCCTTATTGAGGAGAACACTACTGAATACAGCAGTTATAATCTATATATATAGTACTCTACTGAATACAGCAGTTATAATCTATATATATAGTACTCTACTGAATACAGCAGTTATAATCTATATATAGTACTCTACTGAATACAGTAGTTATAATCTATATACAGTACTCTACTGAATACAGCAGTTATAATCTATATATAGTACTCTACTGAATACAGCAGTTATAATCTATATATAGTACTCTACTGAATACAGTAGTTATAATCTATATATAGTACTCTACTGAATACAGTAGTTATAATCTATATATAGTACTCTACTGAATACAGTAGTTATAATCTATATATAGTACTCTACTGAATACAGCAGTTATAATCTATATATAGTACTCTACTGAATACAGTCGTTATAATCTATATATAGTACTCTACTGAATACAGCAGTTATAATCTATATATAGTACTCTACTGAATACAGTAGTTATAATCTATATATAGTACTCTACTGAATACAGCAGTTATAATCTATATATAGTACTCTACTGAATACAGCAGTTATAATCTATATATAGTACTCTACTGAATACAGCAGTTATAATCTATATATAGTACTCTACTGAATACAGTAGTTATAATCTATATACAGTACTCTACTGAATACAGTAGTTATAATCTATATACAGTACTCTACTGAATACAGCAGTTATAATCTATATATAGTACTCTACTGAATACAGTAGTTATAATCTATATATAGTACTCTACTGAATACTGTAGTTATAATCTATATATAGTACTCTACTGAATACAGTAGTTATAATCTATATATAGTACTCTACTGAATACTCTAGTTATAATCTATATTCTAGCCTTGCTGTTAGTGAGTTTAGTGTCTAACAGCCAGCGTTATCTTGATTTACATCTGAAATGGCACCCTTTTCTCTTTATAGTGCACTACATTTGACTAGTTAAAAAAAGTAATACAAAATTTGACTTGGGTGCATGCAGAATAGGGTGGGATTTGGTACAGATCTTCAGAATGAAACAGACTCCTCAGATTGATCAGTAATGTTCTTACATGACGTCATCCTATAGAAGAAAAACAAAAATAACTTATTCAAGAACGATGTCATGTAATCTATTACAAAAATAAAGCAAACTGGATGGAAAATTTAGAAAAATGCACAGAATTCTTCCTGAATCTCCAATACAGGAACGCTAACAAAAATAATTTGCAGAAACTCGTTACTGAAGACTGAGTCATCTATGATTCTCCGAATTATATTTTAAAAGAGGAAGCTAATTATTTTAGGCACATGTTCTCTTTTTTCTGTCTCATCCTCTCCCACTGAATGAAGATTACGGTAAGGAATTCTTTCCAAAAAATGTAGAATTAACAAATGTACAGAAAGATCATGGCGAAGGCCAAATTACAGAGGAATAACTTTTTGAGGCTATTAACAAACCTCCAAACGAGCTTCAATGCCATACAACACTCCTTCCGTGTCCTCCAACTGCTCTTAAACGCTAGTAAAACTAAATGCATGCTCTTCAACCATTTGCTTCCCACCCGCCCGACAAGCATCACTACTCGGGATGGTTCTGACTTAGAATATGTAGACAACAACATACCTAGGTGTCTGGTTAGATATAGATGTACTATTGTAAAGTGGTTGTTCCACTGGATATCATAAGGTGAACGCACCAATTTGTAAGTCGCTCTGGATAAGAGCGTCTGCTAAATGACGTAAATGTAAAATGTACTGTAAACTCTCCTTCCAAACTCACATTAAGCATCTCCAATCCAAAATTAAATCTGCAATCGGCTTTCTATTTTGCAACAAAGCATCCTTCACTCATGCTGCCAAACATACCCTCGTGAAACTGACTAGCCTACCAATCCTCGACTTCGGCGAGGTCATTTACAAAATAGCCTCCAACACTCTACTCAACAAATTGGATGCAGTCTATCACAGTGCCATCCGTTTTGTCACCAAAGCCCCATACACTACCCACCACTGCGACCTGTATGCTCTCGTTGGCTGGCCCTCGCTTTATATTCGTCGACAAACCCACTGGCTCCAGGTCATCTATAAGTCTTTGCTAGGTAAAGCACCACCTTATCTCAGCTCACTGGTCATGATAGCAGCATCCACCCGTAGCACGCGCTCCAGCAGGTATATTTCACTGGTCACCCCCAAAGCCAATTCCTGCTTTGGCCGCCTTTCCTTCCAGTTCTCTGCTGCAAATGACTGGAACGAACTACAAAAATCTCTGAAACTGGAAACTCATATCTCCCTCACTAGCTTTAAGCACCAGCTGTCAGAGCAGCTCACAGATCACTGCACCTGTACATAGCCCATCTGTAAACAGCCCACCCATCTACCTACCTCATCCCCCTACTGTTATTTATTTTATTTATTTTGCTCATTTGAACCCCAGTATCTCTACTTGCACACTCATCTTCTGCACATCTATCACTCCGGTGTTTAATTGCTAAATTGTAATTATTTCGCCACTATGGCCTATTTATTGCCTTACCTCCCTTACCCTACCTCATTTGCACACACTCTATATAGACTTTTTCTATTGTATTATTGACTATGTTTGTTTATTCCATGTGTAACTCTGGTGTTTGTGTCGCACTGCTTTGCTTTATCTTGGCCAGGTCGAAGTTGCAAATGAGAACTTGTTCTCAACTGGCCTGGTTAACCTCTTTGGGTAGGCGTGGCACTAGCACCCGGCCTCGACAACATCCGGTGAAATCGCAGAGCGCGATATTCAAATTACAGAAATCGTAATATTGAACATTCATGAAAATACAGGTGTCATACATCATTTAAAAGCTTAACTTCTTGCTAATCCAGCCGCTTTGTCAGATTTCAACAAGGCTTTCTGGCGAAAGCATACCATGGGATTATCTGAGGACAGCGCCCAGCACACAAAAGCATTACATACATTTTCCAACCAAGTAGACTCAGTAATCCACCGGTTTCCCTCGTTCAAAATGCATACAAATGAATCCCGTACATTACCAATAAACTTCTTCCAAACATATCAAACAACGTTCCTAATCAATCCTCGGGTACCCTAATATGTAAATAAACTATACAATTTTAGACGGGTAATACCGGAGACCATTACCGGAGATGAATAACGAAGTACGCGCACTCACCGGAACGTGCAACAAACACTACATCCAAAATGGGAGACACTTACTAAAACTACAAATTTCAGCTTATTTTTCAAAAAACAAGCCTGAAACTCTTTCTAAAGACTGTTGACATCTAGTGGAAGCCCTAGGAACTGCAATCTGGGAGGTCTTCCTTTTATATTCCCATTGACAGCCATTAGTAATCAAGGGTGAGCTGAAAACAACTATTTCTGGATGGATTGTCCTCCGGTTGGTGATTTACCCAATAAATTACTGGGAGCTAATATGTCTAATTTCAAACCTTATAGTGGGATTTCTTGTTGTTGGCAGGTAAAATGAGTAAGGCCTCAGCTGAATCTACAGACCAGGTGATGGAGGAGGAAGTAGGTCAACTTCCAATTACAGACCAGAAGGAGGAGGAGGAAGTAGATCAACTTCCGATTACAGACCAGATGGAGGAGGATGTAGGTCAACTTCAGATTCTTTCTATGTCCCCTGCTTACTTTTTAAAATGTATCCACTTCGGCACAAACATTGTTTTACCAAAAACAGTAGTGCACTAGATAGGGAATAGGGTGCCATTTGGGATATTACCGGAATGTAGCTTCTGTGGCAGATAACAGGACAATACGATCACTCAGGGGCTATTCTAAGGCTTTTTCCTCTTGGATGTTTTTTAATAGACTCTCATGATAACTGTTTGCTCCTCAGGCTGGGAGCTCAACAGAGACTGAGACACCCTCTTCTTCTCACACCAAGAGGAAGCCTGCTGTCGCAGCCAAGCAAGTTGGAGGTAATGAGTCGGACACCTCGGACGAGAGTGGACAGGAAGATGGCGCCTCAGATGGTAAGGTCTGGGGCCACTAGACCTGGGGCCAGCATGCGTTTTAGTGCTTCTTAATATCATTGTGGAGCCAAAAGGTGCATTTCCACACTTTGTGGATAATGTTTTTGTTGGTCTGTTCTGAGTTGATTTTCAGGGTTTATGTGGTGGTGATGAAGCAGTTGTTGGGGGTTATGGGATCTGGTCTAAAGTAGTGCACTATATAGGGTTCCATAGTGCTCTTGTCTAAAGTAGGGCACTATGTAGGGAATAGGGTTCCATAGGGCTTTGGTCTGAAGTAGTGCACTATATAGGGCTTTGGTCTGAAGTAGTGCACTATACAGGGAATATTGTTCCATAGTGATCTGGTTTAAAGTAGTGCACTATATAGGGAATAGGTTGTCATTTGGGACACTAAAACACATGCTTCCAAGCCGAAACAGTTCGGTAGAGTTGGTGCATAAACAACAATGTCAAATGAAGGTTAAATATTTTAAGTCTACCTGCTCTACTCCTAACCATTTATCTAATCTGATCCTGTCATTACCTACTTTTACCACTAGGGGGTAACCCTGCACTGTACTGTTGCAGTACCTACTTTTACCACTAGGGGGTAACCCTGCACTGTACTGTTGCAGTACCTGCTTTACCACTAGGGGGTAACCCTGCACCGTACTGTTGCAGTACCTACTTTTACCACTAGGGGGTAACCCCGTACTGTTGCAGTACCTGCTTTTACCACTAGGGGGTAACCCTGCACTGTACTGTTGCAGTACCTGCTTTTACCACTAGGGGGTAACCCCGCACCGTACTGTTGCAGTTCCTGCTTTTACCACTAGGGGGTAACCCTGCACCTTACTGTTGCAGTTCCTGCTTTTACCACTAGGGGGTAACCCCACACTGTACTGTTGCAGTTCCTGCTTTTACCACTAGGGGGTAACCCTGCACCGTACTGTTGCAGTACCTACTTTTACCACTAGGGGGTAACCCCGTACTGTTGCAGTACCTACTTTTACCACTAGGGGGTAACCCTGCACCGTACTGTTGCAGTACCTGCTTTTACCACTAGGGGGTAACCCTGCACCGTACTGTTGCAGTACCTGCTTTTACCACTAGGGGGTAACCCTGCACTGTACTGTTGCAGTACCTGCTTTTACCACTAGGGGGTAACCCTGCACCGTACTGTTGCAGTACCTGCTTTCACCACTAGGGGGTAACCCCGCACTTTTGCAGTTCCTGCTTTTACCACTAGGGGGTAACCCTGCACCGTACTGTTGCAGTACCTGCTTTCACCACTAGGGGGTAACCCTGCACCGTACTGTTGCAGTACCTGATTATACCACTAGGGGGTAACCCTGCACCATACTGTTGCAGTACCTGCTTTACCACTAGGGGGTAACCCTGCACCGTACTGTTGCAGTACCTGCTTTCACCACTAGGGGGTAACCCTGCACCATACTGTTGCAGTACCTGCTTTTACCACTAGGGGGTAACCCTGCACCATACTGTTGCAGTACCTGCTTTTACCACTAGGGGGTAACCCTGCACCATACTGTTGCAGTACCTGCTTTTACCACTAGGGGGTAACCCCGTACTGTTGCAGTACCTGCTTTTACCACTAGGGGGTAACCCCGTACTGTTGCAGTACCTGCTTTTACCACTAGGGGGTAACCCTGCACTGTACTGTTGCAGTACCTGCTTTTACCACTAGGGGGTAACCCCGTACTGTTGCAGTACCTGCTTTTACCACTAGGGGGTAACCCCGTACTGTTGCAGTACCTGCTTTTACCACTAGGGGGTAACACCGTACTGTTGCAGTACCTGCTTTTACCACTAGGGGGTAACCCTGCACCGTACTGTTGCAGTACCTGCTTTTACCACTAGGGGGTAACCCTGCACCGTACTGTTGCAGTACCTGCTTTTACCACTAGGGGGTAACCCTGCACCGTACTGTTGCAGTACCTGCTTTTACCACTAGGGGGTAACCCTGCACTGTACTGTTGCAGTACCTGCTTTACCACTAGGGGGTAACCCTGCACCGTACTGTTGCAGTACCTGCTTTTACCACTAGGGGGTAACCCTGCACCGTACTGTTGCAGTACCTGCTTTTACCACTAGGGGGTAACCCCGTACTGTTGCAGTACCTGCTTTTACCACTAGGGGGTAACCCCGTACTGTTGCAGTACCTGCTTTTACCACTAGGGGGTAACCCTGCACCATACTGTTGCAGTACCTGCTTTTACCACTAGGGGGTAACCCTGCACTGTACTGTTGCAGTACCTGCTTTTACCACTAGGGGGTAACCCCGTACTGTTGCAGTACCTGCTTTTACCACTAGGGGGTAACCCCGCACTGTACTGTTGCAGTACCTGCTTTTACCACTAGGGGGTAACCCCGCACCGTACTGTTGCAGTACCTGCTTTTACCACTAGGGGGTAACCCTGCACCGTACTGTTGCAGTACCTGCTTTTACCACTAGGGGGTAACCCTGCACCGTACTGTTGCAGTACCTGCTTTTACCACTAGGGGGTAACCCTGCACCGTACTGTTGCAGTACCTGCTTTTACCACTAGGGGGTAACCCTGCACTGTACTGTTGCAGTACCTGCTTTTACCACTAGGGGGTAACCCTGCACCGTACTGTTGCAGTACCTGCTTTTACCACTAGGGGGTAACCCTGCACCGTACTGTTGCAGTACCTGCTTTTACCACTAGGGGGTAACCCTGCACCGTACTGTTGCAGTACCTGATTATACCACTAGGGGGTAACCCTGCTCCGTACTGTTGCAGTACCTGATTATACCACTAGGGGGTAACCCTGCTCCGTACTCTGGTGATGTAGAAACTGTCTCTGTTCACATTTGGAAAGTATTCAGAGCCCTTTCCACTTTTTTTTTTATTTATTTTTTTACGTTACAGCCTTATGGGTTAAATAATTTTTCCCCTCATGAATCTACACCCAATACCCCATAATGCAAAGCAAAAATAGGTTTAGATCTGTTTCCAAATGTATTAACAATAAAAAGCAGATGCCGTAAGTAAATAAGTATTCAGACCCTTTGCTATGAGACTTGAAATTGAGCTCAGGTGCATCCTGTTTCCATTGATCATCCTTGATATTTCTACAACTTGATTGGAGTCCACCTGTGGTAAATTCAATTGATTGGACATGATTTGGAAAGGCATCTCAAAATGACTATTTTCTGACTATTTTGAGGAAGTGTATACAGGCATCTCAAAACAAACAGTATTTTATTTTTTTTTATTTTTTTTTCAAGCAAAGGTTTTTTCTGGAGAGTATTGAGTTCCTTCGTCAGGTTCCCCTAGACCAGATTACTATGTGCCAGCCGAACTAAAGCATGCTGACACCCTAATTTCCTGTCCTCTCCTTCAGGGATGTTGGTTGTGCGGCCTTCTGCTGGGACTGACAAGGAGGACAAGAGCAGAGGAGCCATGAAGCTCCGAGTGGACCTCTCACGGAGAAAGACAGGTTCGTCTCCTTACTATATACCACACTGCTACCAACCAGGGGATAGTCAGAGAAGCCCCCAAGGTTTTGACCAGATGGGGTGTTCCTACGGCCTAATAATCACAACTGCTGCCAGTTTATTGAAATCAATCCATTTGGGATTGATATTTGTGTTTATTAGGGATCCCCATTTGCTCCTCTTCCTGGGGTCCAAATACATTAAAGCAGTTAAATCACCTAAAACAACAGAAAACGGCAGGTACGTGGCCGAAAACGTACATGATAATTTCACCGCTACATATCTTTTTACATTTTTTTTTATTTAACTAGGCAAGTCAGTTAACTTCTCTGACACTATTCAACAGCCAGTGAAGTAGCATGGCGCGAACTACAAAACAGCAAAAATCTCATAATTTCATTTTCTCAAACAATCAACTATTTTACACCATTTTAAAGACAAGACTCCTTTATCTAACCACACTGTCTTTCAAAAAGGCTTTACAGCTAAAGCAAAACATTAGATTATGTCAGCAGAGTACCCAGCCAGATATTATCAGACACCCATTTTTCAAGCTAGCATATAATGTCACATAAACCCAGAAGACAGCTAAATGCAGCACTAACCTTTGATGATCTTCATCAGATGACACACCTAGGACATTGTTATACAATACATGCATGTTTTGTTCAATCAAGTTCATATTTCTATCAAAAAACAGCTTTTTACATTAGCATGTGACGTTCAGAACTAGCATACCCCCGCAAACTTCCGGTGAATTTACTAAATTACTCACGATAAACGTTCACAAAAAACATAATTATTTTAAGAATTATAGATACAGAACTCCTCTATGCACTCGCTATGTCCGATTTTAAAATAGCTTTTCGGTGAAAGCACATTTTGCAATATTCTCAGTAGATAGCCCAGCCATCATGGCTAGCTATTTAGAAACCCAGCAAGTTTAGCACTCACCAAAGTCAGATTTACTATAAGAAAAATGTTATTACCTTTGCTGTTCTTCGTCAGAATGCACTCCCAGGACTTCTACTTCAATAACAAATGTTGGTTTGGTCCCAAATAATCCATTGTCATATCCAAACAGCGGCGTTTTGTTCGTGCGCTCAAGACACTATCCGAAAGGGTAATTAAGGGTTACGCGCCCGACATGTTTCGTGACAAAACATTTGTAAACATTCCATTACTGTACTTCGAAGCATGTCTACCGCTGTTTAAAATCAATTTTTATGCCATTTTTCGCGTAAAAAAGCGATATACCGACTGGGAAAGCGTGTTTACGTTCAAAGAGAAAGTAAAAGCATGGGATCCCCTCGTGCACAAGCCTCAGTCTGATGGCCCTCTGATAGAGCACCATCCAAACGCGCTAAAGTTTTAAAGCCAGCGGCTGGAATTACATCATTCAGCTTTTTCCCGGGTTCTGAGAGCCTATGGGAGCCGTAGGAAGTGTCATGTTACAGCAAAGATCCAACATTTTCTCTAAACAGAGCCAAGAAGCTCAAGGAATGGTCAGAGGGTACTTCCTGTACAGAATCTTCTCAGGTTTTGGCCTGCCAAATGAGTTCTGTTATACACAGACACCAAACAGTTTTAGAAACTTTAGGGTGTTTTCTATCCAAAACCAATAATTATATGCATATTCTAGTTTCTGGGCAGGAGTAATAATCAGATTAAATCGGGTACGTTTTTTATCCGGCTGTGAAAATACTGCCCCCTAGCCATAACAGGTTAAGAAGGTAGAAACTAGGGCCTGTAGGACCAGCCTTGTTGATGGTGTTGTTAAGAAGGTAGAAACTAGGACCTGTCTTGTTGATAGTGTTGTTAAGGCAGAGCAGCGCTTTATTATGAACAGACTTCTCCCCATCTTAGCTACTGTTGCATCAATACGTTTTGATCATGACAGTTTACAATCCAGGGTTACTCCAAGCAGTTTATCTTCTCAATTTCCAACATTATTTATTACAAGATTGAGTTGAGGTTTAGGGTTTAGTGAATGATTTGTCCCAAATACAATGCTTTTAGTTTTAGAAATATTTAGGGATAACTTATTCTTTACCACCCATTCTGAAACTAACTGCAGCTCTTTGTTAAGTGTTGTAGTCATTTCAGACGCTGTAGTAGCTGACGTGTATAGTGTTGAGTCATCTGCATACATAGACACTCTGGCCTTAGTCAAAGCCAGCGGCATGTCGTTAGTAAAGATTTTGTTTTAAAGTAAGGGGCCTAAACAGCTGCCCTGGGGAATTCCTGATTCTAAATGTTGGAGAGGCTTCCTTTAACCTGTTTGGGATAGGGGGCAGTATTGAGAATTTTGGAAAAAATATGTGCCCATTTTTAACTACCTCCTACACCAACTCAGAAGCTAGAATATGCATATTATTGTTCAGGTTTGGATAGAAAACACTCTGAATTTTCTAAAACTGTTTGAATGGTGTCTGTGAGTATAACAGAACTCCTATGGCAGGCAAAAACCTGACAAGGTTTCAAGCAGGAAGTACCCTGTCTGACAAGGAGTCGTGCGTCTTGCATCTGTTTATTGAAAAGTAAGGATCTTAGCTGTAACGTGACAATTCCCAGGGCTCCGATAGGCTCTCAGAACCCGGGAAATAACTGAAGGTTGACGAGGGAGCCTCAGGCTGAAACACATTATCGGCTTTGGTAAGTGGCGGCTCAGAGGACCTTTGAATGAGGCGCGGCACGACTCGCTCCTGAGGAGAAATTTAATTCGGCTGTTTAGGCTCAATGCATATTCCCGGTCGGAATATTATCACTTATCTACGAGATAAATGGCATAAAAATTGGTTTTAAACAGCGGTTGACATGCTTCGAAGTACGGTAATGGAATATTTAGACATTTTTGTCACGCCAATGCGCCATGCGCGACACCGTGATGAAGCATTCTGATAGTGTCTAGAACTCACGAACAAAACGTCGCTGTTTGGATATAACGATGGATTATTTGGGACCAAACCAACATTTGTTATTGAAGTAGAAGTCCTGGCAGTGTATTCTGACGAAGAACAAGCAAGGTAAGAACATTTTTCTTATAGGAAATGTGATTTTGGTGGAGGCTGACCTGGGTGGGTATCTAAATAGCTAGCCCTGTGATGCCGGGCTATGTACTTAGATTATTGCAAAATGTGCTTCATCCGAAAAGCTATTTTAAAATCGGACATATCGAGTGCATAGAGGAGTAATGTATCTATAATTCTTAAAATAATTGTTATGCTTTTTATGAACGTTTATCGTGAGTAATTTAGCAAACTGTTAGTAAATTCCCCGGAAGTTTGCGGGGGTTATGCTTTTTCTGAACGTCACATGCTAATGTAAAAAGCTGTTTTTTGATATAAATATGAACTTGATTGAACAGACATGCATGTATTGTATAACACAATGTCCTAGGTGTGTCATCTGATGAAGATCATAAAAGGTTAGTGCTGCATTTAGCTGTGGTTTGGGTTTATGTGACATGATATGCTAGCTTGAAAAATGGGTGTCTGATTATTTCTGGCTGGGCACTCTGCTGACATAATCTAATGTTTTGCTTTTGTTGTAAAGCCTTTTTGAAATCGGACAGTGGGGTTAGATTAACGAGATTCTTGTCTTTAAATAGCTGTAAAATAGTCATATGTTTGAGAAATTGAAGTAATAGTATTTCTAACGATTCAAAAATCGCGCCACTGGATTTCAGTGGCTGTTACGTAGGTGGGACGAGTTCGTCCCACATGCGCCAGAGAGGTTAAAGAACACCCTCTGTGTTCTGTTAGACAGGTAACTCTTTATCCACATTATAGCAGGGGGTGTAAAGCCATTATAGCAGGGGGTGTAAAGCCATAACACATACGTTTTTCCAGCAGCAGACTATGATCGATAATGTCAAAAGCGCACTGAAGTCTAACAAAACAGCCCCCACAATCTTTTGATCATACTTTTCTGTCAACCAATCATCGTGGATGTAAACCAAAACATGCTTGTTTCTCGGTCTTCCTCTGTGTTTATCCAGATACCACTTTGCAGGAGAGAATAGACTGCACCGCCTGTGGACAGCAGGTCAACCACTTCCAGCGCCACTCGGTGTTTGAGCACCCCATGCTCCATGTGCTCCTCTGCAAGGTAGATACACCTGCAACACCTTCACCCCTGTATATAGCCTCCACATTGACTCTGTACCGGTACCCCCTGTATATAGCCTCCACATTGACTCTGTACCGGTACCCCCCTGTATATAGCCTCCACATTGACTCTGTACCGGTACCCCCTGTATATAGCCTCCACATTGACTTTGTACCGGTACACTCTGTATATAGCCTCCACATTGACTCTGTACCGGTACCCCCTGTATATAGCCTCCACACTGACTCTGTACCGGTACCCCCTGTATATAGCCTCCACATGACTCTGTACCGGTACCCCCTGTATATAGCCTCCACATTGACTCTGTACCGGTAACCCCTGTATATAGCCTCCACATTGACTCTGTACCGGTACCCCCTGTATATAGCCTCCACATTGACTCTGTACCGGTACCCCCTGTATATAGCCTCCACATTGACTCTGTACCGGTACCCCCTGTATATAGCCTCCACATTGACTCTGTACCGGTACACCCTGTATATAGCCTCCACATTGACTCTGTACCGGTACCCCCTGTATATAGCCTCGTTAAGGTTATTTTATTGTGTTACTTACATTTTTTTTAGCTTTAGTTTATTTTGAAAATATATGAATAACTCTTCTTGAACTGCACTGTTGTAAGTAAGCATTTCACAGTAAGGTCCACACTTGTATTCGGCCAATGTGACAAATAAAATTTGATTTAGGAAAGTATTCAGACCCCTTGACTTTTTCCACATTTTTTTACGTTACAGCCTTATTCTAAAATAGATTTTTTTTTTTTTATCCTTAGCAATCTGCACACAATACCCCATAATGACAAAGCGAAAACAGATTTTCCATTGATCATCCTTGAGATGTTTCTACAACTTGATTGGAGTCCACCTGTGGTAAATTCAATTGATTAGACATGATTTGGAAATGCACACACCTGTCTATTTCAGGTCCTACAGTTGACAGTGCATGTCAGAGTAAAAACCAAGCCGTGAAGTCAAAAGGAATTGTCTGTAGAGCTCCGAGACAGGATTGATGTAGATGTACAGATCTGGGAAAGGGTACCAAAAATCTGGGAGAAGGGCCTTGCTCAGGGAGGTCACCATGACAGAGCTCCTCTGTGGAGATGGTTGTCCTTCTGGAAGGTTCTCCCATCTCTGCAGCACTTCACCAGTCAGGCCTTTATGGTAGAGTGGCCAGACGGACGCCACTCCTCAGTAAAAGGCACATGACAGCCCGCTTGGAGTTTGCCAAAAGGCACCTAAACGAATCTCAGACCATGAGAAACAAGATTCTCTGATCTGATGGTTGTCCTTCTGGAAGGTTCTCCCATCTCCACAGAGGAACTCCGGAGCTCTGTCAGAGTGACCATCAAATTCTTGTTCACTTCCCTGACCAAGGCCCTTCTCCCCTGATTGCTCAGTTTGTCCGGGCAGCCAGCTCTAGGAAGAGTCTTGATGGTCCCAAACTTCTTCCATTTAAGAATGATGGAGGCCACTGTGTTCTTGGTGACCTTCAATGCTGCAGGAATGTTTTGGTACCCTTCCCCAGATCTGGACCTCGACACAATCCTGTCTCTGAGCTCTATGGACAATTCCTTCAACCTCATGGTTTGGATTTTGCTCTAACATGCACAGATTTGAGATATTGGGCCATATTGCCCAACCCTATGCTCCAGGTAGATTCGCCTGCAACACTGCCTTTAGAGGTAGATCGACTTATGATTTTTTCAACGCCGATACAGATACCGATTATTGGAGGACCAAAAAAGCTGATGACGATTTTTATATATATATATATATATATGTGTGTGTGTGTGTGTGTGTGTGTGTGTGTGTGTGTGTGCAATAATGACAATTACAACAATACTGAATGAACACTTATTTTAACTTAATATAATACATCAATAAAATCAATTTAGCCTCAAATAAATAATGAAACATGTTCAATTTGGTTTAAATAATGCAAAAACAAAGTGTTGGAGAAGAAAGTAAAAGTGCAATACGTGCCATGTAAGAAAGCTAACGTTTAAGTTCCTTGCTCAGAACATGAGAACATATGAAAGCTGGTGGTTCCTTTTAACATGAGTCTTCAATATTCCCAGGTAAGAAGTTTTAGGTTGTAGTTATTATAGGAATTATAGGACTATTTCTCTCTCTACCATTTGTATTTCATTTACCTTTGACTATTGGATGTTCTAATAGGTACTTTAGTATTGCCAGCCTAATCTCGGGAGTTGATAGGCTTGAAGTCATAAACAGCTCAATGCTTGAAGCACAGCGAATAGCTGCTGGCAAACGCACGAAAGTGCTCTTTGAATGAATGCTTACGAGCCTGCTGGTGCCTACTACCGCTCAGTCAGACTGCTCTATCAAATCATAGACTTAATTATAACATAACACACATAAATACGAGCCTTAGGTCATTAATATGGTTGAATCCGTAAACTATCATTTTGAAAACAAAAAGTTTATTTCAGTGAAATACGGAACCGTTCCGTATTTTATCTAACGGGTGGCATCCCTAAGTCTAAATATTCCTGTTACATTGTACAACCTTCAATGTTATGTCATCATTATGTACAATTCTGGCAAATTAATTACGGTGTTTGTTAGGAAGAAATGGTTGTCGTGTCTTTGGCTATGCCGGATTAAGTGATATGACATGCTAACTTATAAAATTATTTCTCTGTAATTAATATTACCTGATTAAGCTAATCATGTAAATGTAATTAACTAGAAAGTCGGGGCACCACGGAAGAACGTTTATAGAGCCGTTATCTTCCGAATAAACTCTTAAAATACTTGGTAATATTTTACATCGATAGCAGTCAATCTTATCTTATTTTCAGTCTCATAATGAAAGTTGTACATTCTTGGTTATCTTCACGAACCCTGGCTAACAAGTTGAATCAGCAATACAAAATTGGGTTTAATTATTTATTTACTAAATACCTAAACTAATCACACAGAATTACATATACACAGAATACCAATGATGTCATACAGAAAACGTCCCGGTGGACGGAACCTGGTTACACAAAGGAAAGCGGGTTGGGCTTGAATGAAAGAGCGGGAAGACTTAGCATAGCTGTTGTTAGTGGTTCCTATCGTAAATACATTATCTTATGCATTCTAAATTACCGCCCATTTGGAAAAGGAAAATGCAATAAATATTTACTCTGAGCTGCGCTTCGGTAGATTGGTCGTAGATGCTGGCCGGGTTGGCCAACAGATCTTCCTGTACTCGGAACAATGTCTCTGGTGGTAAATTGGATACGTGGTGGTATCTTCGTCCGTCAGACTGGATCCGTCGTCCGTCCTTTCCTAGCCCACGTCTTCAGCGGCCGCTGCTAACTCAACGGCTAGGAAGTATCACTTCTGTAGTGAATAAGCTCAAAGTTCATACCAGTTCATACCATAGCTCACGCCGAGGTTGGCTTAGTTCTGTACTTGACATGTGTGTCCTAACGTGGAGGCTGCAGACCTCCCGTACTGGAACTCCTGGTTATCTTTTCGTCAAAGGCTTATATAGTGGAGAGGGGGGAAGGATGTCTTTCATCGTTTATAACCCCTCCTCTTCACAGGGGTGGGCCACTGATCGAGCAGGGCACTTTCCTTATGAAAACCCAATTCTCTCATTTGGAAGCTAAAATTACATTTAATCTCCTAACAAACAATTTCAATATCAAACATTTCAATTGCATAACAATTCCATGTGACTCTGATAACTAGAGGGTGGATACTTTCCCAGGTACAGTTTATGTCGTCCTGTCATCAGTCATAATGTCACAGATAACAATGAACTGACATCCATACTCATTACGTTATCAAGCATATTTCCAACTGGTTTTATTACCAAAATATGGTTCCTTTCCCCATTTGTTTGATGTTCCCAGACTCTCTATATTTAACAGGACCGCAGTCCTTCAGTAGGGTCAGTAAGAGAGGGGAAGGGAGAAAGGTATTTATGGGGGGTCATAAACCTTACCCACAGGCAAACGTCATGACATGGTCTTCACACAGTTCACAACGAGCCAGGCGGCCCAAACTGCTGCATATACCCGGACTCTGCTTGCACGGAACGCAAGAGAAGTGACACAATTTCCCTAGTTAAAAGAAATTCATGTTAGCAGGCAATATTAACTAAATATACAGGTTTAAAAATATGTACTTGTGTATTGATTTTTAAGAAAGGCGTTGAAGTTTATGGTTAGGTACACGTTGGTGCAACGACAGTGTTAAATCATCACCCGTTTGGCAAAGTAGGCAGTGATTCGATGATAAATTAACAGGCACCGCATCGATTATATGCAACGCAGGACACGCTAGATAAACTAGTAATATCAGCAACCATGTGTAGTTAACTAGTGATTGTTAACATTTATTGTTTTTTTATAAGATATGTTTAATGCTAGCTAGCAACTTACACGAGTTCAGCAAGAAGCCAAGGTAACAGGTAGTCAGCCTGCCACGCAGTCTCCTTGTGGAGTGCAATGTGGCCATAATCGGTGTCCAAAAATTGCCGATTACCGATTATGAAATCGACCCTAATTAATTGGCCATTCCGATTTAATCGGTCGACCTCTACTGTCCATAGTAGTTGTATGTATGGCAGGTTTTGAGCTGTTTGTCTTTTGAACAGAAATGGGACATATGGAAAGTCAATGCTATCGTTGCTTTGTCTTTTTTTCTAATGTTCCTCCCTTGTTGTTTTCTCTTCCTAGTCGTGCTATAAGTATTACACCAGCGATGACATCAATAAAGACGAGGACGGCATGGACGAACAGTGCAGGTAGGTCCCCTCACAGAACACAGAAACATGGACGAACAGTGCAGGTAGGTCCCCTCACAGAACACAGAAACATGGACGAACAGTGCAGGTAGGTCCCCTCACAGAACACAGAAACATGGACGAACAGTGCAGGTAGGTCCCCTCACAGAACACAGAAACATGGACGAACAGTGCAGGTAGGTCCCCTCACAGAACACAGAAACATGGACGAACAGTGCAGGTAGGTCCCCTCACAGAACACAGAAACATGGACGAACAGTGCAGGTAGGTCCCCTCACAGAACACAGAAACATGGACGAACAGTGCAGGTAGGTCCCCTCACAGAACACAGAAACATGGACGAACAGTGCAGGTAGGTCCCCTCACAGAACACAGAAACATGGACGAACAGTGCAGGTAGGTCCCCTCACAGAACACAGAAACATGGACGAACAGTGCAGGTAGGTCCCCTCACAGAACACAGAAACATGGACGAACAGTGCAGGTAGGTCCCCTCACAGAACACAGAAACATGGACGAACAGTGCAGGTAGGTCCCCTCACAGAACACAGAAACATGGACGAACAGTCTAGGTAGGTCCGCCTCGTTGTTCTGGCTGCCGGTAGGTCTGGCTGCCGGTAGTTCTGGCTGCCGGTAGGTCCGCCTCGTAGTTCTGGCTGCCGGTAGGTCCGCCTCGTAGTTCTGGCTGCCGGTAGGTCCGCCTCGTAGTTCTGGCTGCCGGTAGGTCCGCCTCGTAGTTCTGGCTGCCGGTAGGTCCGCCTCGTAGTTCTGGCTGCCGGTAGGTCCGCCTCGTAGTTCTGGCTGCCGGTAGGTCCGCCTCGTAGTTCTGGCTGCCGGTAGGTCCGCCTCGTTGTTCTGGCTGCCGGTAGGTCCGCCTCGTTGTTCTGGCTGCCGGTAGGTCCGCCTCGTTGTTCTGGCTGCCGGTAGGTCCGCCTCGTAGTTCTGGCTGCCGGTAGGTCCGCCTCGTAGTTCTGGCTGCCGGTAGGTCCGCCTCGTTGTTCTGGCTGCCGGTAGGTCCGCCTCGTTGTTCTGGCAGAGTTGCAAAGACTCCTCTTTCTATTCTGGTTAGCGCCAGGTTGCGCTGTTCTGTGAAGGGAGTAGTACACAGTGTTGTACGAGATCTTCAGTTTCTTGGCAATTTCTCACATGGAATAGCCTTCATTTCTCAGAACAAGTATAGACTGACGAGTTTCAGAAGAAATTTCTTAGTTTCTGGCCATTTTGAGCCTGTAATCAAACCCACAAATGCTGATGCTCCTGATACTCAACTAGTCTAAAGAAGGCCAGTTTTATTGCTTCTTTAATCAGAACAACAGTTTTTAGCTGTGCTAACCTAATTGCGGAAGGGTTTTCTAATGATCAATTAGCCTTTTAAAATGATAAACTTGGATTAGCTAACACAACATGCCATTGGAACACAGGAGTGATGGTTGCTGATAATGGGCCTCTGTACACCTATGTAGATATTCCATTAAAAATCAGCCGTTTCCAGCTACAATAGTCCTTTACAACGTTAACAATGTCTACACTGTATTTCCGATCAATTTTGTGTTATTTTAATGGACACAATGTGCTTTTCTTTCAAAAACAAGGACATTTCTTTTGAATGGTAGTGTACACGCATATATACCAACACAAAAAGGAAGTCACTTGAACCCAGTCTGTCACAAAGAGAAGATTCATATGGGAGACAAGCCTATACACATCTATAAACACACATTCTATTTACCACATAGAAGATAAATATTTTTGCAATTTAATTATAGGTAGCCTTTTTGTTTATTCCAGGCTTTATCTAAATATTTCGCAAAAAGAAAATCCACAATGAACAAAAAACCTTTTCAATTTCTCCTCATCACTCAGCCACATAATGCCAGGGTATATCTGGTGGTCTGTCTCCTCATGGCTCAGCCAGATCTAGGATGTGTTATTTTAGTGTTCCCTTTATTTTTTGGAGCAGTATATATATTTACGCTCAGTATGTCGTCGTGATCTTGGTTGGAGAGTTTCGGCCTCTCTCTCTCTTGGTTAGAATGGATCTTTCAATGCGACATTCATTAATGTCGTTATAGAATGGATGTTTCGTCGGTTTTCGCGTTCAATGACACCGAATCTCTAGCTGCAGACTAGTAATTAATATCAAAGACTTGTTATTATTCCGTCGGTATCGATAGTCTAAAAGTTTAACCACGTGGTATGGTTAAAGTTCAGTAGAGGAATGCATGGTCAAACCTTGGCTCTCTCTCTTCTCGAGGTAAGCTGGTCTGAAGAAAGAAACCCTGGGTGGGCTTATATACTGAACGTAGAAAAGGCTGTCACATGATGCCTTGTCCTGTCTGTGTCCCTGGGGGCGTGCCAATGGCTTAGTTAAGCTTTGAACAGACATACAATTCTCTCACATTAACATAAGTACATAGCATCTCAACATATTCCAAATAGCTTTATCCTTATTCATAAATTTTATACAACCATTAGATGTAAGTCTCATCGCTGAGGCTATTATACACTGCTCAAAAAAATTAAGGGAACACTTAAACAACACAATGTAACTCCAAGTCAATCACACTTCTGTGAAATCAAACTGTCCACTTAGGAAGCAACACTGATTGACAATAAATTTCACATGCTGTTGTGCAAATGGAATAGACAACAGGTGGAAATTATAGGCAATTAGCAAGACACCCCCAATAAAGGAGTGGTTCTGCAGGTGGGGACCACAGACCACTTCTCAGTTCCTATGCTTCCTGGCTGATGTTTTGGTCACTTTGAATGCTGGCGGTGCTTTCACTCTAGTGGTAGCATGAGACGGAGTCTACAACCCACACAAGTGGCTCAGGTAGTGCAGCTCATCCAGGATGGCACATCAATGCGAGCTGTGGCAGGAAGGTTTGCTGTGTCTGTCAGCATAGTGTCCAGAGCATGGAGGCGCTACCAGGAGACAGGCCAGTACATCAGGAGACGTGGAGGAGGCCGTAGGAGGGCAACAACCCAGCAGCAGGACCGCTACCTCCGCCTTTGTGCAAGGAGGAGCAGGAGAAGCACTGCCAGAGCCCTGCAAAATGACCTCCAGCAGGCCACAAATGTGCATGTGTCTGCTCAAACGGTCAGAAACAGACTCCATGAGGGTGGTATGAGGGCCCGACATCCACAGGTGGGGGTTGTGCTTACAGCCCAACACCGTGCAGGACGTTTGGCATTTGTCAGAGAACACCAAGATTGGCAAATTCGCCACTGGCGCCCTGTGCTCTTCACAGACGAAAGCAGGTTCACACTGAGCACATGTGACAGACGTGACAGAGTCTGGAGACGCCGTGGAGAACGTTCTGCTGCCTGCAACATCCTCCAGCATGACCGGTTTGGCGGTGGGTCAGTCATGGTGTGGGGTGGCATTTCTTTGGGGGGCCGCACAGCCCTCCATGTGCTCGCCAGAGGTAGCCTGACTGCCATTAGGTAACGAAATGAGATCCTTAGACCCCTTGTGAGACCATATGCTGGTGCGGTTGGCCCTGGGTTCCTCCTAATGCAAGACAATGCTAGACCTCATGTGGCTGGAGTGTGTCAGCAGTTCCTGCAAAAGGAAGGCATTGATGCTATGGACTGGCCCGCCCGTTCCCCAGACCTGAATCCAATTGAGCACATCTGGGACATCATGTCTCGCTCCATCCACCAACGCCACGTTGCACCACAGACTGTCCAGGAGTTGGCGGATGCTTTAGTCCAGGTCTGGGAGGAGATCCCTCAGGAGACCATCCGCCACCTCATCAGGCGTTGTAGGGAGGTCATACAGGCACGTGGAGGCCACACACACTACTGAGCCTAATTTTGACTTGTTTTAAGGACATTACATCAAAGTTGGATCAGCCTGTAGTTTGGTTTTCCACTTTAGTTTTGAGTGACTCCAAATCCAGACCTCCATGGGTTGATAAATTGGATTTCCATTCATTATTTTTGTGTGATTTTGTTGTCAGCCCATTCAACTATGTAAAGAAAAAAGTATTTAATAAGATTATTTTTTTCATTCAGATCTAGTATGTGTTCCCTTTATTTTTTTGAGCAGTATATAAACCTTAGTGTGGTAATATGGCCATATTGTCTCTAATGAGTTTCACAAAATTGTAACAAGCGGACCAGTTCTTAGCTGGATTCTTCACCGATCTTTTATACCTTCTCCAGAACATAAATGTCGTTTGGTTCCCCCCGTCCTGTGAGGTGGAAGAATTCCTTTGTCTCTCTATGAAACCCCTCTCTCCATACTGTGGCCATGAGGCAGGACATTCTCCTTTGGAATTTACGACCGCCTTCTGACCACAGCAGCCTGGGGAGGTAGGTAGGGGGATGGTGCATAGAAAAGGCCTGGTGCAGAGGGAGGGGGTTTAACTGTGCTCGCTGTACCCAAAGAGCAAGGTCATGACACCAGGGTATATCTGGTGGTCTGTCATCACTCAGCCACATAATACCAGGGTATATCTGGTGGGCTTTGTGGAATAAGAACAAGCGTATATTGTGGTAGAAAGGGAAATGGAGGATAATCCTAATTAAGCTACATGAGGTTTTGAAGTTGATCTATCTTACCTACGCCCCAAGGTGGTGTGCTGAAGGCGGCAACCTGATCTGCTGTGACTACTGCCACAACGCCTTCTGTAAGAAGTGCATCCTGCGTAACCTGGGGCGCAAGGAGCTGTCCATGATCACCGACGAGGACAGTAAATGGTCCTGCTATATCTGCAGCCCTCAGCCCCTCTCAGACATCGCCTCCAACTGCTCCAACATCATGACCAAACTGGAGAGCTTCTGGCGCACGGGACGCAAGAAAGAGAGGGAGGAGGTGAAAAGGCACAGTAAGGGTAAAGGTCACCACCACCATGGTAAAGCTGTGGTGAACGGTAAGGAGCATTCAGACGGGTCAGGGACCCTCACCTTCTCCTATAAGACCCTGAAGGTCCCCAAGGAGCTGGTGAAGAGGACCAAGAAGCTGATTGAGACGACTACAGGGCTCAACAACACCTTCATCCATTTCATCCAGCAGGCTGAGGTGGAACAGGGAGCAGCAGGAGGAGGTGGAAGCGGGACCAGACACAGACACCTTAAGGCCTTCAGGTATAACACATGTTGGTATTATGACTGCTACAAAGGATATGAGGCAATTTCTGATCTTTTGCTTAACTATTATCTATCAATCTCTCTCTCTCTCTCTCTCTAGGTCTGTTCTGGTTGACCTGAAGAAGGCCCACGCTGCCCTAGAGAAAGACTTGGAGTCACAGTTCACTTCCCAGGACCAGGGGATGCAGAACGGGGATGCTGTTTCCAACACCGATGGCCATGACTGCCACGATCAGATAGACAATGGGCGAGAGGCAGAAGAGGACAAAATGGCCGACACTGAGGATGGGGAGGAGGATGGGGGTGTGTCAGAGGACACGGCGATGGAGGGAAGCCCCACCCCCACGCTTCAGGACCACTCAGAGACAGACATTCAGGCCAAAGACCAGACAGCGGTGAAAATGGAGGAGGAGGAGGATGGAACGGAGGAAGAGGGTGACCGGGATAAAGACATTTTGTCCGTCGGGCCATTTGTCCCTGACGAGCTCTTCCAGATGGTCGAGAGTCTAGCGGACTCCACGGGGTTAACGCCAGGTAACGACGCCACGGAACTCACAGCGGCTAGCCAATCAGAGAACCCCGTCGCTAGCTCAACCAGGAAGTCACGTGACACCCAGAAGGAGAAGGCCATGCCCAAGGTTAAGAACCTCATCTTGAAGCTGACGCCTGTTCCCGTGGTTACCACACGCACCTCTAGGTCTAAGAGCAAGGTTAAAGATGGAGGGAAGGAGAAGGAGAGTGAGAATGGAGGGAAGGGGAAAGGGAGTGAGGGTGGAGGGAAGGAGAGGAGTGAGGATGGAGGGAAGGAGAGGAGTGAGGATGGAGGGAAGGAGAGGAGTGAGGGTGGAGGGAAGGAGAGGAGTGAGGGTGGAGGGAAGGAGAGGAGTGAGGGTGGAGGGAAGGAGAGGAGTAAGGGTGGAGGGAAGGAGAGGAGTGAGGGTGGAGGGAAGGAGAGGAGTGAGGGTGGAGGGAAGGAGAGGAGTGAGGGTGGAGGGAAGGAGAGGAGTGAGGGTGGAGGGAAGGAGAGGAGTGAGGGTGGAGGGAAGGAGAGGAGTAAGGGTGGAGGGAAGGAGAGGAGTGAGGGTGGAGGGAAGGAGAGGAGTGAGGGTGGAGGGAAGGAGAGGAGTGAGGGTGGAGGGAAGGAGAGGAGTGAGGGTGGAGGGAAGGAGAGGAGTAAGGGTGGAGGGAAGGAGAGGAGTAAGGGTGGAGGGAAGGAGAGGAGTGAGGGTGGAGGGAAGGAGAGGAGTGAGGGTGGAGGGAAGGAGAGGAGTGAGGGTGGAGGGAAGGAGAGGAGTGAGGGTGGAGGGAAGGCGAAAGAAAGAAGTAAGGATGAGGGTAAGGAGGTGGAGGGAGGTGGGGCCTCCGAGGAGGACAGCCGATGCTCCAGCCGCACAAAGACCACACCCCTCAGGAAGTCACCGGAGGGGAAAAACAAGATGTCTTCCTTCTCTCAGGAGAACAGCGACTCAGAAGGCGAGGAGAAGAGCCCCAGCAAACTGAAGAGGAGAACCAAGGGCAGCTCCGAGAAGGAACGGGTGAACGAGGAGGAGAAGGAGCGGAAAGAGAGCAAGGCCTCCTCCACGGTGACCTCTGACCTTTCTAAACAGAACGTGGACTCAGATTCTGACGAGGTTCCAGACATCCTGGTCCAGACTGCAGCGGCAGAACGCAGCTCGGACGAGGATGTGCAGCAGGACGCCGACAGTAACCAGGGCAACAAGCGAGTCAAGAAGTGCCTGTTCAAACTCAGCAAGAAAGAGGAGGAGGTGGGAGAGGAGGAGGAGGAGGTGGGAGAGGAGGAGGAGGAGGTGGGAGAGGAGGAGGTGGGAGAGGAGGACAAGGAGAAGGCAGACAAGAAGCCGGCGGCCAAACGCAAACTGAAAGCCGACAACTCAGAGCCTGACTCCGATGAAGACGCAAAGAAGAAAAATAAGTCCTCCATGGCTTCTGACAAAAAGACATCCAAGAAGAAGCAGAAGGTCTCGGGCGGCTCCTCTAACTCCGACTCTGACCTGGAGAAGGAGATGAAGGGACTCAGCAAACTAGGCACGGGGAAACGGAGGAGCAGCCGCGTAAAGAAAGAAAAAGAGAAGGAGAACAAGGGCGGGGATCGGAAGCGGTCCTATGAGCTGAAACGCAAAGCCAGAGGTAAAGGAGCCAAGCAGCAAGATTCATCGTCTGATGACGAGGAGGAGGAGGGAGGAGGGTCTGGAGAGGAGAGTGGAGACCAGCAGAAGATTAAACCCATCGTGGAGGAGACGGTGGTAGCAGGGAGGGGAACCTTCCACCAGTCCTCAGGTGAGTTGAGCTGTATTTGGGGCTAGGATTATTCAAGTCAGTAGAGCTGTTTCTGAAAGCTGTATTTTGGGTTGTTTGTTTCTACAAGGCAGACGGTTCACTCTATTATAAACACAACTTCACATAAACGCCACTGACTTAACCCCGGACATCTACACTGTTTTCCTCAAGTACATAGAGTAGTCAGCCGAATGGCAAAAGTAGCCAGCCAGGCTATTGTTTAGCAGAAGGATCTCTGTTGGTGTCCTCTGGTACATTCTAATGTCTCGATTCCATCTGAATACACAGCGAAATTATGGAATAACCCTGGAGAGCTACCCTCCTGGTGGTTTATACTCCGACCCTGGAGAGCTACCCTCCTGGTGGTTTATACTCCGACCCTGGAGAGCTACCCTCCTGGTGGTTTATACTCCGACCCTGGAGAGCTACCCTCCTGGTGGTCAATACTCCGACCCTGGAGAGCTACCCTCCTGGTGGTCAATACTCCAACCCTGGAGAGCTACCCTCCTGGTGGTCAATACTCCAACCCTGGAGAGCTACCCTCCTGGTGGTCAATACTCCAACCCTGGAGAGCTACCCTCCTGGTGGTCAATACTCCAACCCTGGAGAGCTACCCTCCTGGAGTATAGGTCTATACTCCGACCCTGGAGAGCTACCCTCCTGGAGTATAGGTCTATACTCCGACCCTGGAGAGCTACCCTCCTGGAGTATAGGTCTATACTCCGACCCTGGAGAGCTACCCTCCTGGAGTATAGGTCTATACTCCGACCCTGGAGAGCTACCCTCCTGGAGTATAGGTCTATACTCTGACCCTGGAGAGCTACCCTCCTGGAGTATAGGTCTATACTCCGACCCTGGAGAGCTACCCTCCTGGAGTATAGGTCTATACTCCGACCCTGGAGAGCTACCCTCCTGGAGTATAGGTCTATACTCCGACCCTGGAGAGCTACCCTCCTGGAGTATAGGTCTATACTCCGACCCTGGAGAGCTACCCTCCTGGAGTATAGGTCTATACTCCGACCCTGGAGAGCTACCCTCCTGGAGTATAGGTCTATACTCCGACCCTGGAGAGATACCCTCCTGGAGTATAGGTCTATACTCCGACCCCGGTTGTAACTAACCTGTTTCAGTTTATCAACCAGCTACTTATTAGAATCAGGTGAGCTAGATTAGGGTTGGAGGGTTTAATTATCATTAGGTAGGACCCTAGGCTGCTGTTTAGCGGCTAGCCGGAGGCTGCTGTTTAATTGAGGTTTTTGGGAAAGCCTTTCCGTCTACCAAAAGATTGTTTTTCATTAGCATCATCGCTAACGGCTACACAGTGGCAGACGCCCACACCCCAGTCATACACAGGTGCCTTCCTGCAACCTCCTGAAGAGGCAAGGAGAAGTACAAATCACTAGTGCATTCTGTGTTATGATAAACTTAGGCAAATGAATAAATGTTCAATTCGTTTTAGTTGATTTCCTACTAATGTCAGTAATTGTTTAATATTGCTGAAATTGAATTCGGGGGTAAGTTTACTCGACACCCAGCGTCATAACCATGTCATAACCATGTCATAACCATGTCATAACCATGTCATAACCATGTCATAACCATGTCATAACCATGTCATAACCATGTCATAACCATGTCATAACGGTCTTCTCCGTGTCTGTAGGAGAAGAAGGTAACCAGGATGCTTCTCAGATGGCTGATGATGATGATGATGATCCAGAGAACAGGTATAAATATATATATATGTCCTCAAACTGCATGCTTTTCAACCAGCTCACTGTCAAACATTCCTTTTCTTATTTCCTTTCCTTTGTGCCCTTTCTTTCCTCCTTAATAGAATTGCCAAGAAGATGCTGCTGGCCCAGATCAAGGCCAACTACTCTTCAGGAGCGGAGGAGAGCTCTGACGAGGACGGAGAAGAGAAGGAACAGAGCAAGGGAGGAGAGGAGGAGGAAGAGGAGGAGGAGGAAGAGGGGGGTGGGTTACGTTCAGGTTGTTGATGTGTTGGAGTGATTCTGCAGCGCTTCATTCCACCACTAGTGGTTTATGTCAGATGTAGAAACCATAAATAACTCCTTGTGTTCCCCCTAAGCTGATGATGATGATGATGATGAGGAGGAAGGGGACTCTGGCTCTGACGTGGATGTGAAGAAGAGTGGGGGGCGTCGCCACCGGCTGCTCCGCCACAAACTGACGCTGAGCGAGGGAGAGTCAGGAGAGGAGAAACCAGCCAGCAAAGGGAAGAAGAAGGAGACCAAGAGGACCAGACGGAAAGGTAGGAGGGTTGTCAGTGTGGCTGGCCGACTGGCCGGCCGACTGGCAACACCTATGGAACAGAATGAATGTCCTACTCTGCAAACTGCTATGACTGTTTTCACTCAGCTCTCTCTCCCTCGCCCCCTCTCTCTCCCTCGCCCCCTCTCTCTCCCTCGCCCCCTCTCTCTCCCTCGCCCCCTCTCTCTCCCTCGCCCCCTCTCTCTCCCTCGCCCCCTCTCTCTCCCTCGCCCCCTCTCTCTCCCTCGCCCCCTCTCTCTCCCTCGCCCCCTCTCTCTCCCTCGCCCCCCTCTCTCCCTCGCCCCCCCTCTCTACCTCGCCCCCCTCTCTCCCTCGCCCCCCCTCTCTACCTCGCCCCCCCCTCTACCTCGCCCCCCCCCTCTACCTCGCCCCCCCCCTCTACCTCGCCCCCCCCCTCTCTACCCAGTGGGTAGTGATGACTCAGCAGACTTGGACTCTGAGGAGTCAGCTAGCAGCAGTGAGTCAGGCGTTAGTGAAGAGATCAGTGAGGAGGAGGAGTCGGAGTCAGAGGAAGAGTCGGAGGAGGGCAGCAGTCGCAGGAGGACCACGCGCTCCTCCAAAAAAAAGAAGAAGAAGAAGGAGGAGAGGAGCTACGCCCAGAAGAAGAAACGGCGCCGCATCAAGGTCCAGGACTCTTCATCCGACGAGAAGGTATGGGGGAAGGAGGGGAAGGGAGAGAGGATATTATCCACACAAATTTAGAATTTGTTCTGGAATTCAAATCGATTGGTTACCACGTCATAGGTCACAATGTGTGATTGGTTAGTTGACCCCTGGGGGTTGAAAGGTCATAGGTTAACCCTCATTCCCTCTCCTCCAGAGCGGTTCAGGAGAGGACGGCTCGGGGAAGGAGGATGGAGACACTCCTAAAGGACAGAGGAAGAAGATCAGAAAAATCCTGAAGGACGACAAGCTGAGGACGGAAACGAGGGATGCCCTAAAGGAGGAAGAGGAGAGGAGGAGACGTATCGCTGAGAGGGAGCAGCTCAGGGAGAAACTCAGAGAGGTAAACTGGTTGTATGGACCCCAGGAAGACTGGCTGTTGTCATGGCATCTGCTAATGGGATGGAAATGAAGTTAATGATTTGACTGAGTCAATCCAGATGGATGTTTGGTCCTTTGTGGCTCAGATAAGCGCATGACGCCAGCTATGCTAAGTTCCCACAGGGATCACATATTGTATAAATGTACTTTAAACACTTTTTGAATCGAGTGGGAGTCGCTTCGCGTGTATTTGTCTATCTGTAAAAGGTATAAATGCTTGTAGACTAGAAGATCAGCTGCCCTACACTCTGAGGAACTTAAAACCTGTCCCAACCAGCAGAATAAATGTATGTATTTGTATGTACAGACTGTAATGCTTTTAGACTAGACTCTATATGTCCCTCCCGAGCAGGTACTCGTGGTGGAGGAGGCGTCCGCCGTGGCTTGTCCAATCACAACCAAGCTGGTGTTGGATGAAGATGAGGAGACCAAGGAGCCCATGGTGCAGGTCCACCGCAATCTGGTCACCAAGCTCAAACCACACCAGGTCGACGGTGAGAGACACATGTTGGTGTAGTGGTGGTAGAACCAGTGGGTGTAGTAGAACCAGTGGGGGTAGTAGAACCAGTGGGGGTAGTAGAACCAGTGGGGGTAGTGGTAGAACCAGTGGGGGTAGTGGTAGAACCAGTGGGGGTAGTGGTAGAACCAGTGGGGGTAGTGGTAGAACCAGTGGGGGTAGTGGTAGAACCAGTGGGGGTAGTGGTAGAACCAGTGGGGGTAGTGGTAGAACCAGTGGGGGTAGAACCAGTGGGGGTAGTGGTAGAACCAGTGGGGGTAGAACCAGTGGGGGTAGAACCAGTAGGGGTAGAACCAGTAGGGGTAGGGGTAGAACCAGTAGGGGTAGAACCAGTAGGGGTAGAACCAGTAGGGGTAGAACCAGTAGGGGTAGAACCAGTAGGGGTAGTGGTAGAACCAGTAGTGGTAGAACAGGTAG